>NC_079190.1:263060669-263138169 GCF_029499605.1 Hyla sarda
TCTGTGCAACATGTCAAAAGTTAAAGCGTACCTGTCATTAACCAAAACTTTTTACAAAATATAAATAATACCATTATATGTATATTTGTCATTAGAGATGAGCGAATTTTAGAAAAATTCGATTTGGTCAGTTCGCTGAATTTTCCCCCCAAATCTGTTTCGGTCCAAATTTATTCACAGCAAATCGCTATTAAAAACTTCTATTTCTTGCCTTCAGAGAGCCTCAATAAGGGTGTAGAACACTTTGCCTTGCTGTAACACGCATAGTGTGTATGCTGGGTTAGTGAAATAATACTGTTATTCAGTATGACATGCAGATTCTTTTGGAAATGTCCTTCATGCCATGAGAATGTAATGACAAGAGTTACCTTTTATTCTGGACTTCTTACCTCGCTTTTATGCATAGCAATTATTTATTTCAATTATATTAAAGGGGTAGTCCAGTGGTGAAAAACTTATCCCCTATCCTAAGGATAGGGGATAAGTTTGAGATTGCGGGGGTCCGACCCCCTGCGATCTCTCTGTACGGGGTCCCGGCTCTCCGGCCAGATAGTGGGTGTCGACCACCGCACGAAGCGGTGTCGACCACCGACAAGCCCCCTTAATACATCGCTATGGCAGAGCCGGAGATTGCCGAAGGCAGCGCTTCGGCTCTGCCATAGAGTTGTATTGAGGGGGCGTGTCGGCCGCCGCTTCGCGCGGAGGTCGACATGCCCCCTTCCCGCGGGCTGTTGGGGCCCCATACAGGAGATCGCGGGGGGCCCCAGCGGTCGGACCTGCCACGATCTGCAATTATCCCCTGTCCTTAGGATAGGGGATAAGTTGTTCACCACTGGACTACTCCTTTAAATATTATATAAAAATGTACAAGTCACTTTTCATAAATTATAAAATGTCTTTAAACAAAGTCTGCAAACTACAAGGCTCTTATAACAGCGATCTTATAAGTGCTAAATATTGTTACATGATGTGCATTACCGACAGAGCTGTAGCTAGCTCTTTTTGCTCCTGAGGCGAGAACAGAAAATAACAGCGATCTTGTAAGTGCTAAACATTGTTACATGATGTGCATTACAGACAGAGCTGTAGCTAGCTCTTTTTGCTCCTGAGGCGAGAACAGAAAATAACAGCAATCTTATAAGTGCTAAACATTGTTACGTTATGTGCATTGCAGACAGAGCTGTAGCTAGCTCTTTTTGCTCCTGAGATGAGAACAGAAAATAAAAGTGATCTTATAAGTGCTAAACATTGTTACATGATGTGCATTACAAACAGAGCTGTTGCTAGCGCTTTTTGCTCTTTAGGTAAGAACAGAAAATTGTGCCCCCCCCCCCCCCATTTTAGCTTGGGAAAAAACATTAGCGGGACACCCTTACCAAATGATCAGTCATTCTCTTATTTTTTTCTTTCCCATCTGGCACAGGGCATCATGGAACCTGCAACACAAACATACTAGTATAAGGCTCTGCACTTTTCCAGCATTATCCTCCCTTTTTCCTCCAAACACAATGCCACCAGCCTTCCCACAACACACAAAGGGGGACATTTATCAAAACCTGGGCAGAGGAAAGTTGCTCAGTTGCCCATAGTAACCAATCAGTTTGCTTCATTCATTTTTAACAAGGCCTTTGCAAAATGAAATAAGAAATCTGATTGCTATGGGCAACTGAGCAAATTTTCCTTTGCAAAGGTTTTGATAAATCTCCCCAATGCTTCTAGCCTCACTCAAATGCCTTCAGCCCCCTCCCACCCCCCACAATCACACACAAGGACTCCTGCATTACCCATCACAGTGACAGGGGTGTACATGGGAGACAGGGATGTAGAGGGGCATACAGGGGTTACATAGAGGTTACGAGGGGTGACAGAGAGGTGTAGAGGAATGAAAGAAGGGTGGGGGTGCACTACGTGAAGCTGAGTAGGGCTCTGTCAGCGCTGCCCCTGCTGCTTCCCTCCATCCTCATCATTCTGTTGAGGGACCAGGGAGAATACGGAGTAGAGAGAGGGTACACGAGGATTGTAGCTGCAGCATCACCCATCTTGGCACTGCACACAGACTTCCCTCCCACCTGGCCTGCACGCCTGTGACTCACAGGTGCGCAGGCCTGGGCAGAAAAATCTAAAAATGTTAGCGCCATATTTCCCACCAGAGTGTCCTGGCAACCTGGTTTGGAATCAATGCCTCAGTGTAATGTGTGCAGAACCCCCCTTGCTCCCCCCTGCAACAGCGCATCTGAGGCAATCGCCTCACTTGCCTCATCAGAGCTACAGCCCTGATTACAGAACATAGAAGTGCAAAAAATACTAAAATCTGTGATAAAAGTGCTATCAAAAAAAGAGGTAGTATTACATGTGACAAGGTCATCAAGGGTGGATTTAAAAAGGGGGCAGTTTAAGTTGTAGAAATTTCTGCAACAGTCCGTTCCATAAACCTGAGTGAGAGGAACTCTGAAGACAATGCACTCCAGTATGCTTAAAACAGTATTTGTCTACAACACCAGTCAGTGTGTACTTTTGGCTGGCCTTTTACAGTATCTAGGCCCTTAAAACATTAACAGGAACAAAATAGTACACCACTTAGATGTACGTATGTGGTATGCACTTATGAGAGGAGGACAATGCACTCCAGTACACTTAAAAAAGTATTTGTGTACAACACCAGCCAGTGTGTACTTTTGGCTGGCCTTTCACAGCATCTAGACCCTTAAGACTTTAACAGGAACAAAATTGTACACCACTTAGATGTATGTAAGTGGTATGCACTTATGAGGGGAGGACAATGCGCTCCAGTACGCTTAAAAAAAGTATTTGTGTACAACACCAGCAGTACACACCAGTGCTGCAGCACACAGTACTACACCCAAAATTGCACTTTCTCTCTCAATCTCACTCCCTTCCCTATCAGTGCTTCTAGGCAGGATTTGGGCTTGTGGTGAATCGCTGCTGTTCTATGCAACACACTGTGCAACACACTGTTCTCTGTCCCTCTCTGTAATAGAACTGTAACACTCACGTTTCTGAAGACAGGAACTCCGGTGTATGTGGATCCGCTGGACCTGTGTGGCAGATGACTCTGACCGTACCAGGGAGTGGAGTCTAAGGTGCCGCTGGTTTACACCAGAGCACGCCGCAAAGCGGGATGGCTTGCAGCTGCAGGCGACACCCAGGTAGCTACCCTTGGCATGGCTCGACTACACAAGCGGAGGAGATGCGAGGCACAGGAGGGATGAGGCAACTCGTGGTCTGGATAGCAGAAGGTCAGGGCAGGCCCCACAGTAGCATAGTCAGGACGTAGCAGGAGTTCGGTAGGCAGGCGGCAGAGGAGCAAGGTCAAGTCACAAAAGCAGGAGATCTGGTACACGGCAAGGCAATACAATGGAACGCTTTCTCTAGGGCACAAGGCAACAAAGATCCGGCAGAGAACTGAGGAGGGTGGAGGAATTTATAAACAAGCCACAGGTGGATTACACTAATGAGCATACTGGCCCTTAAAATCTTAAAGCTCTGGAGCAGAGAGGCAGGAGAAACACCCGGAGAGTGACGGACTGGGGCTCGCATGTAGGCACGTCCCGTTATGTGAGTTCCAGCCCCGTCGGCAGCAGAAGGTAAGGGGACCATGCGCTCATGGCCAGCATGTGTGGCAGGAGCGCATAGCATAACTGTACCCCCCCGCCCTTTTGGTCTCCCCCTCATTTTACGAGAGAGAAAACTTCTGAGAAGGTCACTGTCCAGGATATTCTCCTCAGGTTCCCAAGATCTCTCCTCAGGACCGTAACCCTCCCAGTTGACAAAAAAAAAATTGTTTACCTCTCACAGTTTTTGCAGCAAGAATCTGTTTAACTTTGTAGATGTCAGATGAGCCGGATGCAGGTGTTGGGACAAGATTCTTCTGAGAGAACCAGTTTACAACAAGAGGCTTGAGGAGAGAGACGTGGAAGGAATTGGGAATATGTAATGTAGCAGGTAGACGGAGTTTGTAAGAGACAGGATTAATCTTTTGTAGAATCTGGAAGGGACCAAGGTAGCGAAGACCGAGCTTGTAACAGGGGATCTTAAAGCGGATATATTTGGATGAAAGCCACACCATGTCCTCTTGCGCCTTCATGCGCGAAGAAGCCTGGAACAATGACTGTCGGGTCTGTTGCCAGATGGTGGAGAAGTCACGGACTAGCTCATCAACAGCAGGCACACTGGAGGAGAATGGAAGTGGAAGAAGAGAATGGAGATGACGTCCGTAGACAACAAAAAAGGGAGACGACCTCATGGACTCGGAATCTTTAAAGGGTACCTCTCATCAAAAAAACTTTTGATATATTATAGATTAATGTATGCAGAATAACTTTACAATTGCATGTTATTAAAAAATATGCTTCTTTCTATTTAATTTTCCACTTTGAAGAAATGACCACTAGGGGTCTCCCTACCAGTCCTGGAAGCAAGCATTTCAGACTCATGCTGGAGTCCTAAACACTACGAGCTGCCAGTCTGCTTTGTTCACAAGGGAGAACACTCAGAGCTGCCAGCCTGCTTTGTTCACAGCCTGTTTGGCTGTGAACAAAGCAGGCTGGCAGCTCTGAGTGTTTAGGACTCCAGCATGAGTCAGAAATGCTTGCTGACGGGACTGATCGGGAAAAATACAATAGAAAGAAGCATATTTTTCATTAACATGCTATTGGAAAGTTATTCAACATTCATTAATCTAAAATATATCAAAAGTTTATTTGATGAGAGGTACCCTTTAAGATTATATGAGAATTCAGCCCAGGGGAGAAGGTCGACCTAATCATCTTGGCGAGCTGAAACAAAATGCCGAAGATAAGTCTCAAGGATTTGATTAACCCTCTGGACTGAGGGTGGTAGGCTGAGGAGAAGTCCAGATTGATGTCCAGACGGTTACAAAGGGTTCGCCGGAGACAAACTGCACACCTCGATCCGAAACGATATGCTGAGGAAGACCATGCAAACAAAAGACATGCAACAAGAAGTATTTTGCCAGCTGCGGGGCAGAAGGAAGATCTGGTAGAGGAATGAAATGAGCCATCTTGGAAAACCGATCTACCACGACCCAGATGACAGTTTTATTGTGAGAAGGTGGCAAATCGGTGAAGAAATCCATGGCGATATGGGACCAGGGCTAAAGGCTGTAAGAGTCCTGCAGGTCTTTGTCGAGGAGTTTTGTCAAGGGCACATGTTACACAGAACCAAACAAAATCATAAACATCACGTTCAAGATGGGGCCACCATAATGTAGATAATACCATAATATGTATACTTGTAACATACATTGGTGAAAAAATTTGTATATCACGTTCAAGATGGGGCCATCGGCAGCAGAAGGTAAGGGGACCATGCGCTCACGGCCAGCGTATGTGGCCGGAGCGCATAGCGCAACAAGAACACTGTAGTGATTGGGAGGTGAATCGCTGCTGTAAAAATGCTTTTCTGTGCAAAAAACACTGCTCTCTGTCCCTCTCCCTGTGCAACAGAACGCTGATGTGACTGGGAGGTGAATCGCTGCTGGAAAAATGCTTTTCTATGCAACTGTCTGTCCCTCTCTATCTCTCTGCAATAAAAGGCTGAAGTGACTGGCTACAAGATGGCTGCTGATTATATAGGGCTGTGACATCACAGGGGGGCTGGCTGCTGATAGGCTGCATGTGATTCAGGGTCATCCCACCTACCCTTGTTCCCGCCTTCCCAGGATTCCTTGGCCCATGTCCTCACATGTGGGTCCGCCATTTTAGATGCCTTGGAGCCTGGTCCCCACTAAATGGAGTTTAATGAAGTGATTTTCGCGATTGAATCGCGGCGATATTCGTATTCATTGCAAATTGAATTATCATGAAATTCGTAGCGAATTCGGATTCATCAGAATCCATTCGCTCATCCCTATTTGTAATATACATTACAAAATGTGTATATTTTTGGGTGAAAAATGCCATCTTGCTAACTATTGCATGTGTGTCTCTATGAGGAGTCCAAATACAGGAAGTGAGGGCAGGACAAGTAGGGCTCTGTGCAGGCTCCTGGCTTGTCAATCACCCTGCTGTGTGAGCTGGGAGCATGTCATAGAGCCTCAGTGCACAGAGCCCTGCTTGTCCTCAGTGCACAGAACCCTGCTTGTCCTCAGTGTACAGAGCCCTGCTTGTCCTCAGTGCACAGAGCCCTGCTTGTCCTCAGTGTACAAAGCCCTGCTTGTCCTCAGTGCACAGAGCCCTGCTTGTCCTCAGTGCACAGAGCCCTGCTTGTCCTCAGTGTACAAAGCCCTGCTTGTCCTCAGTGCACAGAGCCCTACTTGTTCTCACTGCACAGAGCCCTGCTTGTCCACCTTCACTTCCTATATTTGGACTCCTCTTAGAGTCACACAGACAATAGCTGTGAGGACAAAAATATTTTTTAACCAATGTATGTTACAAATATACATATTATGGTATTATCTACATTATATAAAAAGTTTTTGTTAATGAAAGGTACACTTTAAGGTGCCGCTGTAAAAACTGACAATGACATTTAAACAGTCTTTTTCCTGTCATTAAGGGGGCAGTGGTTTGAATTTCAGGCAGTAGAAGCACAGCTACCAGGACTCCAGGTTCCTAGTGACTAAAAAAGTGAGAAAAAAAAAGTTATAGAGGTCAAAAGAGGGCAAATTCAATTTTTTAAAAACGTATATTAATCACAGCCTTATGCCTATTGTTACGCCGAGCGCTCCGGGTCCCCGCTCCTCCCCGGAGCGCTCGCTTCTCTCTCTCCGCTGCAGCGCTCCGGTCACGTCCTCTGACCCGGGGCGCTGCGATCCCGCTGCCAGCCGGGATGCGATTCGCGATGCGGGTAGCGCCCGCTCGCGATGCGCACCCCGGCTCCCCTACCTGACTCGCTTCCCGTCTGTTCTGTCCCGGCGCGCGCGGCCCCGCTCCCTAGGGCGCGCGCGCGCCGGGTCTCTGCGATTTAAAGGGCCACTGCGCCGCTGATTGGCGCAGTGGTTCCAATTAGGGTAATCACCTGTGCACTTCCCTTTATTACCTCACTTCCCTTGCACTCCCTTGCCGGATCTTGTTGCCTTAGTGCCAGTGAAAGCGTTCCTTGTGTGTTCCTTGCCTGTGTTTCCAGACCTTCTGCCGTTGCCCCTGACTACGATCCTTGCTGCCTGCCCCGACCTTCTGCTACGTCCGACCTTGCTTCTGCCTACTCCCTTGTACCGCGCCTATCTTCAGCAGCCAGAGAGGTGAGCCGTTGCTAGTGGATACGACCTGGTCACTACCGCCGCAGCAAGACCATCCCGCTTTGCGGCGGGCTCTGGTGAAAACCAGTAGTGGCTTAGAACCGGTCCACTAGCACGGTCCACGCCAATCCCTCTCTGGCACAGAGGATCCACTACCTGCCAGCCGGCATCGTGACAGTAGATCCGGCCATGGATCCCGCTGAAGTTCCTCTGCCAGTTGTCGCTGACCTCACCACGGTGGTCGCCCAGCAGTCACAACAGATAGCGCAACAAGGCCAACAGCTGTCTCAACTGACCGTTATGCTACAACAGTTACTACCACAGCTTCAGCAGTCATCTCCTCCGCCAGCTCCTGCACCTCCTCCGCAGCGAGTGGCCGCTCCTGGGCTACGCCTATCCTTGCCGGATAAATTTGATGGGGACTCTAAGTTTTGCCGTGGCTTTCTTTCCCAATGTTCCCTGCATCTGGAGATGATGTCGGACCTGTTTCCCACTGAAAGGTCTAAGGGGGCTTTCGTAGTCAGTCTTCTGTCCGGAAAAGCCCTGTCATGGGCCACACCGCTCTGGGACCGCAATGACCCCGTCACTGCCTCTGTACACTCCTTCTTCTCGGAAATCCGAAGTGTCTTTGAGGAACCTGCCCGAGCCTCTTCTGCTGAGACTGCCCTGTTGAACCTGGTCCAGGGTAATTCTTCCGTTGGCGAGTATGCCGTACAATTCCGTACACTTGCTTCAGAATTGTCCTGGAATAATGAGGCCCTCTGCGCGACCTTCAAAAAAGGCCTATCCAGCAACATTAAAGATGTTCTGGCCGCACGAGAAATTCCTGCTAATCTACATGAACTTATTCACCTAGCCACTCGCATTGACATGCGTTTTTCTGAAAGGCGTCAGGAACTCCGCCAAGATATGGACTCTGTTCGCACGAGGCGTTTCGTCTCCTCGGCTCCTCTCTCCTCTGGTCCCCTGCAATCTGTTCCTGTGCCTCCCGCCGTGGAGGCTATGCAGGTCGACCGGTCTCGCCTGACACCTCAAGAGAGGACACGACGCCGTATGGAGAACCTCTGCCTGTACTGTGCTAGTACCGAACACTTCCTGAGGGATTGTCCTATCCGTCCTCCCCGCCTGGAAAGACGTACGCTGACTCCGCACAAAGGCGAGACAGTCCTTGATGTCTACTCTGCTTCTCCACGTCTTACTGTGCCGGTGCGGATGTCTGCCTCTGCCTTCTCCTTCTCTACAGTGGCCTTCTTGGACTCTGGATCTGCAGGAAATTTTATTTTGGCCTCTCTCGTCAACAGGTTCAACATCCCGGTGACCAGTCTCGCCAGACCCCTCTACATCAATTGTGTAAATAATGAAAGATTGGACTGTACCATACGTTTCCGCACGGAGCCCCTTCTTATGAGCATCGGATCTCATCATGAGAGGATTGAACTTTTGGTCCTCCCCAATTGCACCTCGGAAATTCTCCTTGGACTTCCCTGGCTTCAACTTCATTCCCCAACCCTGGATTGGTCCACTGGGGAGATCAAGAGTTGGGGGTCCTCTTGTTCCAAGAACTGTCTAAAACCGGTTCCCAGTAACCCTTGCCGTAACTCTGTGGTTCCTCCAGTAACCGGTCTCCCTAAGGCCTATATGGACTTCGCGGATGTTTTCTGCAAAAGACAAGCTGAGACTCTACCTCCTCACAGGCCTTATGATTGCCCTATCGACCTCCTCCCGGGCACTACTCCACCCCGGGGCAGAATTTATCCTCTCTCTGCCCCAGAGACTCTTGCCATGTCCGAATACGTCCAGGAGAATCTAAAAAAGGGCTTTATCCGTAAATCCTCCTCTCCTGCCGGAGCCGGATTTTTCTTTGTGTCCAAAAAAGATGGCTCCCTACGTCCTTGCATTGACTACCGCGGTCTTAATAAAATCACGGTTAAGAACCGCTACCCCTTACCCCTCATCTCTGAACTCTTTGATCGCCTCCAAGGTGCCCACATCTTCACTAAATTGGACTTAAGAGGCGCCTATAACCTCATCCGCATCAGAGAGGGGGACGAGTGGAAAACGGCATTTAACACCAGAGATGGACACTTTGAGTATCTGGTCATGCCCTTTGGACTGTGCAATGCCCCTGCCGTCTTCCAAGACTTTGTCAATGAAATTTTTCGTGATCTGTTATACTCCTGTGTTGTTGTATATCTGGACGATATCCTAATTTTTTCTGCCAATCTAGAAGAACACCGCCAGCATGTCCGTATGGTTCTTCAGAGACTTCGTGACAACCAACTCTATGCCAAAATTGCGAAATGTCTGTTTGAATGCCAATCTCTTCCTTTTCTAGGATATTTGGTCTCTGGCCAGGGACTACAGATGGATCCAGACAAACTCTCTGCCGTCTTAGATTGGCCACGCCCCTCCGGACTCCGTGCTATCCAACGCTTTTTGGGGTTCGCCAATTATTACAGGCAATTTATTCCACATTTTTCTACCATTGTGGCTCCTATCGTGGCTTTAACCAAAAAAAATGCTGATCCCAAGTCCTGGCCTCCCCAAGCAGAAGACGCCTTTAAACGACTCAAGTCTGCCTTTTCTTCGGCTCCCGTGCTCTCCAGACCTGACCCTTCCAAACCCTTCCTATTGGAGGTTGATGCCTCCTCAGTGGGAGCTGGAGCTGTTCTTCTACAAAAAAATTCTTCCGGGCATGCTGTCACTTGTGGTTTTTTCTCTAGGACCTTCTCTCCAGCGGAGAGGAACTACTCCATCGGGGATCGAGAGCTTCTAGCCATTAAATTAGCACTTGAGGAATGGAGGCATCTGCTGGAGGGATCAAGATTTCCTGTTATTATCTACACCGACCACAAGAACCTCTCCTACCTCCAGTCTGCCCAACGGCTGAATCCTCGCCAGGCCCGGTGGTCTCTGTTCTTTGCCCGATTTAATTTTGAGATTCACTTTCGTCCTGCCGATAAGAACATTAGGGCCGATGCTCTCTCTCGTTCCTCGGATGCCTCAGAAGTTGATCTCCCTCCGCAACACATCATTCCACCTGACTGCCTGATCTCCACTTCTCCTGCCTCCATCAGGCAGACTCCTCCAGGAAAGACCTTTGTTTCTCCACGCCAACGCCTCGGAATCCTCAAATGGGGTCACTCCTCCCATCTCGCAGGTCATGCGGGCATCAAGAAATCTGTGCAACTCATCTCCCGCTTCTATTGGTGGCCGACTCTGGAGACGGATGTTGGGGACTTTGTGCGAGCCTGCACTATCTGTGCCCGGGATAAGACTCCTCGCCAGAAGCCCGCTGGTTTTCTTCATCCTCTGCCTGTCCCCGAACAGCCTTGGTCTCTGATTGGTATGGATTTTATTACTGATTTACCCCCTTCCCGTGGCAACACTGTTATTTGGGTGGTCGTTGATCGATTCTCCAAAATGGCACATTTCATCCCTCTTCCTGGTCTTCCTTCTGCGCCTCAGTTGGCTAAACAATTTTTTGTACACATTTTTCGTCTTCACGGGTTGCCTACGCAGATTGTCTCGGATAGAGGTGTCCAATTCGTGTCTAAATTCTGGAGGGCTCTCTGTAAACAACTCAAGATTAAATTAAATTTTTCCTCTGCATATCATCCCCAGTCCAATGGACAAGTAGAAAGAATTAACCAGATCTTGGGTGATTATTTGCGACATTTTGTTTCCTCCCGCCAGGATGACTGGGCAGATCTCCTTCCATGGGCCGAATTCTCGTATAACTTCAGGGTCTCTGAATCTTCCTCCAAATCCCCATTTTTCGTGGTGTACGGCCGTCACCCTCTTCCCCCCCTCCCTACCCCCTTGCCCTCTGGTCTGCCCGCTGTGGATGAAATTTCTCGTGACCTTTCCATTATATGGAGAGAGACCCAAAATTCTCTCTTACAGGCTTCTTCACGCATGAAGAGGTTCGCGGATAAGAAAAGAAGAGCTCCCCCCGTTTTTTCCCCTGGAGACAAGGTATGGCTCTCCGCTAAATATGTCCGCTTCCGTGTCCCTAGCTACAAGTTGGGACCACGCTATCTTGGTCCTTTCAAAATTTTGTGTCAAATTAATCCTGTCTCTTATAAACTTCTTCTTCCTCCTTCTCTTCGTATCCCTAATGCCTTTCACGTCTCTCTTCTCAAACCACTCATCCTCAACCGTTTTTCTCCCAAATCTGTTCCTCCCACTCCTGTTTCCGGCTCCTCGGACGTCTTCTCGGTCAAGGAAATCTTAGCTGCCAAAAAGGTCAGAGGAAAAATTTTTTTTTTAGTGGACTGGGAGGGTTGTGGTCCTGAAGAGAGATCCTGGGAACCTGAGGACAACATCCTAGACAAAAGTCTGCTCCTCAGGTTCTCAGGCTCTAAGAAGAGGGGGAGACCCAAGGGGGGGGGTACTGTTACGCCGAGCGCTCCGGGTCCCCGCTCCTCCCCGGAGCGCTCGCTTCTCTCTCTCCGCTGCAGCGCTCCGGTCACGTCCTCTGACCCGGGGCGCTGCGATCCCGCTGCCAGCCGGGATGCGATTCGCGATGCGGGTAGCGCCCGCTCGCGATGCGCACCCCGGCTCCCCTACCTGACTCGCTCCCCGTCTGTTCTGTCCCGGCGCGCGCGGCCCCGCTCCCTAGGGCGCGCGCGCGCCGGGTCTCTGCGATTTAAAGGGCCACTGCGCCGCTGATTGGCGCAGTGGTTCCAATTAGGGTAATCACCTGTGCACTTCCCTTTATTACCTCACTTCCCTTGCACTCCCTTGCCGGATCTTGTTGCCTTAGTGCCAGTGAAAGCGTTCCTTGTGTGTTCCTTGCCTGTGTTTCCAGACCTTCTGCCGTTGCCCCTGACTACGATCCTTGCTGCCTGCCCCGACCTTCTGCTACGTCCGACCTTGCTTCTGCCTACTCCCTTGTACCGCGCCTATCTTCAGCAGCCAGAGAGGTGAGCCGTTGCTAGTGGATACGACCTGGTCACTACCGCCGCAGCAAGACCATCCCGCTTTGCGGCGGGCTCTGGTGAAAACCAGTAGTGGCTTAGAACCGGTCCACTAGCACGGTCCACGCCAATCCCTCTCTGGCACAGAGGATCCACTACCTGCCAGCCGGCATCGTGACACCTATCCCATACATGCTTCAACTCACTTCTGCAGGAAGGCTATTCCATGCATCCACTACTCTCTCAGTAAAGTAATACTTCCTGATATTACTGCATAAACCTTTGCCCCACTAATTTAAATCTATGTCCTCTGTGGTAGTTTTTCTTCTTTTAAATATGCTCTCCTCCTTTACCGTGTTGATTCCCTTTATGTATTTTAAAGTCTCTATCATATTCCCTCAGTCTCTTCTTTCTTCCAAGCTATACATGTTAAGGTCCTTTAACTTTTCCTGATAAGTTTCATCCTGCAACCCATGTACTAATTTAGTAGCTCTTCTTTGAACTGTCTCGGGAGTATCTATATCCTTCTGGTGATACAGTCTCCAGTACTGCACACAATTCTTCAAGTGAGGTCTCACCAGTGCTCTGTACATTGGTGTGAGCACCTCCCTCTCTACTGCTAATACCTCTCCCTATACACCCAAGCATAATGCTAGCATTTCCTGCTGCTCTATTACATTGTCACTAAAAGGCAAATAAAAAAGCAAAAATTTTAATTTCCAAGGTCAATTCACATTATGACACATAAATAAAATTTGCCATTAAATTCTAGTTAAACTCCAATTCTTGCCCATCCTTCAGGATATTATTAGACTTGTATTAACCTGACTAGGTGAATAATTGTTCTATGACTATTTAACCCCCACAAAAATTGCTGCTTCTTTAACCTTCAGTTTACTTTACACAAGACTATCAACCCTTAGATCTTTTTTTAACTCTGGAGAATCAAACTCTGCTTGGCAAAAAAAGATTGTTTTCTTTGGACAATGCAGTGAAAAGAATTCCTGTTTATGACAATGGTTTATCTTTCTCTTCGGTTCAAAGGGTAAGTGAAGATTGTAAAAAAAACATTTTTGAAAACAATAAAATAAGAGCGATTTAATGTTAAGACATAAACACAGAAGGATTCACTGCAAGCATCCAATGCTCTAAGGAGTCTTTAGTAGATAACAAATAAAATAAAATATTATGACATAAGTGAGCACAAAACTTACAGGGCATATAACTGTCGGCATTTCTTACTCCACTCTCTTCATAGAAATGAATGTTACCAATGAGCAGGACCTCAACCACACTAGTGCATTTAGAATTTGTAATGTTTCCTTAAAGAATAGATTTAACTCGTCAGAGTCATTCTATGTTAACATTGAGGTTACAATGCTATCGTGCATCAGAAGCCATACAATGTCCCATCTTCGTTGACCATAATAAATAATGATATTTATACAGATAAAAATGTAATTAAAAAAACTCATATACCTGAAGCATTAAGGGGTTGTCCCACCTATGCACTTATTCCCTATCCTATGATTGCTGGGGGTCTGTATGCTGGGACCTCGGTGAACCTGAGAAGGAGGTCAACTGTGTGCATTGCCACTCAATAGCTTCAGCAGTTCAATAGGGAATCATGGGGCAGCAAGCACATGTGACCACAGCTTCATTCCAAATCGAGACTTGGGACCCCTGTTCTTGAGATCATTAGGGGTTCCAGTGGTCAGACATTTATGTGTAGAATGTTTAGAATTTAGAAGCCACATTTTTAAATACCCAGATATAACAGATAAAGGAATGAGGGGTTCTTCCTTTAGAAATTTCAAGAAGCCTATTTACCTTGAGAGGACAAAAGTATATGTTCAGATAGAATTGTTGCAAAGTACAATGCTGATGAAAGGGGTATTTAAAAACACCATTTACATGTGATAGAATAAAATCTGTATGGATTTTAAGAAATGTTTTTGTATGCTTTTTATGTAGAGAATTTGATGACTTTTTATTAAAACAAATTCACATTTCACATCAAGTATTTCACTTTGTATTTCTTATAGTCCAATCATCTATCTATCTTTCGCAATATTAGTTTGTTGGCACTAAATAATGATTTTTGTTACCAAATAAAGTGTACTTCTCTATAAAATAGGTATATAAGATTTAAACATCCCCCCAAGTTTCTGTGATGGTCTAGAATGTGGATAAGGGACTTCCACCTGCACTGTTGTATATTAGATTAGGAGATGGCCAGGCAATTAATGTCCCCTGTCACATTTGGTTTGCCTTTACAATCTCTGATGACTTTGTCAAAGATTTTGCATACGTAGGACTGGGATACAGTGAGTTGACATCACAGTGACATTGTAGGCTCGCTACCAATGTAAATCAAGGCCACAGAGACATGGTAGGAATCAAGAGAATACATTTATTGTGTACAAATAACAATGCCAAAGGTCTAGTCAAGCAGTGACATAAAACACGAGGCCAGTGCAGTTCAGAGGTGTTATGCTTCTTCAGCACATACTGAATAAAACTGCTGTGACATCTTATTTCACAAGTAACTTTGCATGTGACCTGCGATGAAACGGTATCATCTGAATGTCATCTGCTCTCTTCTGCCTGGACATCTCTATTTTATTTAATGTGGGAAGAGAAAAGGACCATTCACAATAATGTCTACTCTTTCCCATGTATTGCTCCGTAGTTCTAAAGGAAGCTTCATGGAGAGTTCAACAATGGTTTTGGGGAAGCAAACCGAGCATGTAAGTTCACTGTATGTCATCTGAATGTCACTGAAGAATGAATATGGTTTCCTTTGGGCAATTTAATCTATAGAAAATTCTATTTTCATGCTATTTATTAAACAGCATGATTTATGATCACCCCCTGATGCCTTTACAAAGACTTCGGTCAGGAACATTTCCTAATATGTTGGAGTAATAATCCAATAGAAATTGATCCTATTTGTGAACTGCATAGCGGTCTTGCTTCTACTTCTATGTATGTAGACCATTGTACTTTCAGCAGGATTAAGAAAATCTGGATGTCTTTCTAAAAAAATAAATAAATAAACACCACCACACTTGGCCACGAGTTATGTGGGAGTATTTTAGTACATTTACTTCAAACTTGTCCAACCGCCCTTCTCCTTAGAGTTTGCCACAGAAATGATGATGATATCACCTAAGCTTTTACTTATATCTGCCTAAGAGCTCTAAAGCCCCGAATAACACTACTAGGGTCACCTAGGAATGTATTCAAGTACTTTTAAAATAGTTATTGTCAAAGTTATGCGACATATCGTAACCCATGGTAATTAATAGCTTGTTAAAAACACACTGCACTAGCGGATTTTGTATGTTTTTTTAACACTAAAATAAAGCTGCATAAAGTATCCCTGATTGTTGGGAGATGCCTGCTGGTGTTAAAATGCAATGGCTTTTTCCAAGCGTTCCAAAAATTCTTCCTTTCTGGGAGCTGCAACAGGATTGGTGTATGTCTCAAAATAGTGAAGAATAAGAATTGGCTTTTGTAAACAAAGAAAATTTAAAAAGTTAAAAAAAATCATAAAAAATTCTCCCTTTTTGGGAGATACAAAGAGTTTTCAAATAGGTTAAAGGGTATTCCTGCCAAAGACATCTTATCCCCTATCCAAAGTATAAGGGGTAAGATGTCTTCTGATCACTGGGGGTCCCAGCGGCAGGCTGATCTCCGTGCTGCACCTACATTCTATGCCGGGCTGCTGCACCACCATGGCGTGGCGTGACATCATGTCTCCAGTCCCGGAAACACAGAGGTTTCCTGGACTGGAGCAGCAGCCCCGCATAGGGCCCCCCCCCCGTGATCAGACATGTTATCCCCTATGTATTGAATAGGGAATGAGATGACTTTGGCCAGAATACCCCTTTAAGCAGCAATCATATTTCAATATGTAAATATTGAAAAGTTGAAAAAATTCTCCCTTTTTTTGGGGATCATGGTAGGTTGTGTATGTGTAGGCCTGGCTGGTAGTGGCAGCACATATCTTTGGTGATGATTCTTTGGAACACCGGATATAAAATCTTTGTCATCATGTACTCCACTGCGAAGATGGGGTAGCATTTCTGCAGCAAGACACTGCCTCTTACAGCCAGGAAAATGTTTGATCCAGCAAGGAGCTGAACAGAAGTGCATTACAGGCCAGAAAGGTGCTAGTATTAAAGGAGTACTCCAACCCTAGACATCTTATCCCCTATTCAAAGGATAGGGGATAAGATGTCTGATCGCAGGGTTCGTCCTCTGGGACCCCCCGCGATCTCAATGCAACACCCACCATTTGTAATATTCCCACACCCCCTCCCATAGACATTAATGGAGGGGGCGTGGGCATGCCATGTCACTAGGGGGCAAATGCATGCCATCACAGCCATGGCCGCCCGCACCAAGCATTCTGAATAGAATTTTCAGAATGCTGGGTGCTGCATGGAGATCTCCACTGGGAAGATCCTGCTGCTACTCATGCCTCTTGCAGAGGTAGTACTTGCAGAGGGTTTTGAGTGTTTGCTCTGCAGGGATCGGAAAAAATGGACAATCGTTCGGGAGGAGTTTGCAGTTGAAAATCTGTGGCAAGCTTGCTTTGTAGCTTGTCCATATTATAATCCAGTTTAGCCTAATTTCGTAATGTAATAAAAATCCCCCATTCTGGTAGAATGTGGCTACCCAGTACTCATCTCTTTGCTTCATGCGCACAATAAGCCTGTCAGTGTCAGCAGGCATTGGTGGACTAGTGGTAGCTGTAGCCAGGGGACACCAGGCATTGGTGGACTAGTGGTAGCTGAAGCCAATCGACAGCAGGCAGGCAGTGGTGAACTAGTGTTAGCTATAACCAGCGAACCGCAGCCATTGGTGGACAAGTGGTAGCTGAGGCCAATGGACAGCAGGCAGTGGTGAACTAGTGTTAGCTATAACCAGTCAACCGCAGCCATTGGTGGACTAGTGATAGTTGTAGCCAGGCACTGTGATGTCGCATCATGTGGTTACATAGAGTCATAATTCCTCAGTCCCTGGTTGTGCCTCCCATTCTGTTTGCAATGTTGTAGTAGGATTTGTGTTTTTAAATAATGCATTGTATTGTGTTTATATGTTTTTTTTATGCAGCCAGACTGCTGGGATTTGTAGTGCACCAACTGGACACAGTAATGCAGTTGACAGGTCACTTTCTGAGGTCAGCCCACTGCTTTGCTCAGCTTGCTTTGCTTTGTAATGTGATAGCTTTTATGAGCTTGTTCTGCAGTCAGACTGCTGGGATTTGTAATGCACCAGCTAGACACTGCTATACAGGTGACAGATCACTGCTCAATGCTTTGCTCAGCTTACTTTCAAATGGATTTGTGAAGGCTTGTTGTTGCTCTTTGCATTCTCTTTCAGCTTTCTCTTTAAGATGATGGACAAAATTCAGTGCATGGGGTTTTATCAGCCTCTTTAACCCACCCCCGGCTGCAGGGTATGATGGGTTACCCTAATGTCATCTTTTCTGTGTTCCTTGTACTTTCTATATTCATTCAGGTGCCAAAACACCACTTGTTCTTCAATCCTTTTGCTAATAATAGCATTGTTGCCTAGCATGTGCAAGCTGAGCAAGGGGTACTCTGGTAGAAAACAAATGTTTTCAAATCAACTGGTGGCAAAAAGTTATACAAATTTGTAAAGTATTTCTATTCAAAAATCTTAAGCCTTCCAGTACTTATCAGCTGCTGTATACTACAGAGAAAGTTGTGTAGTTCTTTCCCATCTGACCACAGTGCTGGAAAAGTACTGGAAGGATTACGCTTTTAAAATAGAAATAATTTACAAATCTGTATAACTTTCTGTCACCAGTTGATTTGATAACATTGGTTTTCCACCAAAGTACCCCTTTAAATTTGAATGCTTGGCGAGCTGCTTTCACCCCAATGTTTTGAGAGAGACTTGGTTTGACGGCTTGGCTTGCTCATCTCTAGTCATAGAGTGCAAACTTTTAACAATTCATTTTATCTACCTTCATAATCAGTGGCGTTGCTAGGGTTGGTGTCACCCGGTGCGGTAGAAAATGGTGTCACCCCATACCTCCCCCCCCTCAGTAAGTTTTTAGCCTGTTGTGACAGACACCACTGTTGTAGCGCATTGTGAGAAATTCCAGTATAATAATCAGATATACCAGTTGCCACAGAATAGGAAAGCGTTAAAGAAGTTTTCACCATTTAAATATACAGCTCCCAGAATTACTTAAAGGGGTACTCCACTGGAGAACATTTACTTTTATATCAACTGGTGCCAGAAAGTTAAACAGATTTTTAAATTACTTCTATTTAAAATCTTAATCCTTACAGTACTTATCAGCTGCTGTATGCTCCACAGGAAGTTGTGTAGTTCTTTCCAGTCTGACCACAGTGCTATTTGCTGACACCTCTGTCCATGTCAGGAACTGTCCAGAGCAGGATAGGTTTGCTATGGGGATTTGCTCCTACTATGGACAGTTCTTGACATGGACAAAGGTGTCAGCACTGTGGTCAGACAGAAAATAAATTAAAAAAGAAAAGAACTTCCTGTGAATAACTTATACAGCAGCTAATAAGTACTGGAAGGATTAAGATTTTTAAATAGAAGTAATTTACAAATCTGTTTAACTTTGTAGCACCAATTGATAAAAAAAAATGTTTTCCAGTAGAGTACCCCTTTATGCAGTGGTAAGGTTATGCTGGGAGTTGTAATTTCACTCATCATAACTGTAGAACTTACAAGTGACTACAGCTCTGATAGGACACAGAGTGAAGAATGTACAATGATATCAGTGACTACAGGTGACATCTTCTCTATAGTCTTCCCTTATCTAATTCAGATGGTACATACCGCCTGGTCCAGCTAAATCTTCTCTCTGTAGAATGTGACGCCCAGACGTCTCCTCACTATGTCAGCGCATTCTCATCCTCTATATGAAAACAAGTATTATTATAAACCTGCCAGACACTGTATCCTCTAAATATAATACTACTATACACTATACTCTTTGATTATAAACCTTCCATACACCATACCCACTGAATATAATACTACCACACACTGTACATTCTGAATATAATACCAACACATACTGTACACTCTGAATATAAATCTGCCACATACTGTACCCCTGAATATAATACCGCCACACACTGTACCCTCTGAATATAATACTACCACACACTGTACATTCTGAATATAATACCATCACATACTGTACCCTCTGAATATAAATCTACCACATACTGTACCCCTGAATATAATACCGCCACACACTGTACCCCTGAATATAATACTACCACCCACTGTACCCTCTGAATATAATACTACCACAAACTGCGCCCTCTGAATTTAACGTTGCCATACAGTGCACCCTCTGAATATAATACCACAACCGCAGTAACACCCCTCAACATCCGTTAGCTGATGCTATTACCACGGGAGGGGTTTTTTGGTGGTGTTGCTAGTGGATGATGGGGGTGCTACTACTGGGGTGGGGTGTTGCTGGAGGATGATGAGGGTGCAACTGGCCATCCCCCCTGGCAGTATCACCCCATCATCCATCCGCAGGATCATCTTCCTGGCAGAAGCACCGCCATCATCCACCATCAGGATCTGCTGATGGAGGTGCTACTGCTGGGGGGGGGGGTGTTGCTGGTGGATGATGAGGGTGCTACTGCCAGGGGGGAGCATTAGGTAGGCAGCAGTTTCCCCACTTTAGGTAGGCAGCAGTTCCCCCACTTTAGGTAGGTAGCAGTTCCCCCACATTTGGTAGCATATTTTCCCCACATTAGGCAGCATAGATTCCCCACATTTGGTACGTGTTCTCCCACATTAGGTAGCAATTTCCCCACATTAGGTAGCACATATTCCCCACATTAGGTAGCAGTTTCCCCACATTAGGTAGCATAGACTCCCCACATTTGGTAGCACAGATTCCCCACATTAGGTAGCAGTTTCCCCACATTAGGTAGCATAGACCCCCCACATTAGGTAGCATAGAATCCCCACATTAGGTAGCATAGACTCCGCACATTTGGTAGTAGTTACCCCACATTGGGCCCAGGTTCCCTTGCAGGTTCCCCACAATGGGTCAAAGTCTCCCCACATTAGATCGCTGTTTAACCCCCCCCCCACAAAAAAAAACACATACAACACAGAGAGACACACACACACAAACACACACACAGTCAGAGAGACACACACTCACAGACAGACACACACACAGAGTCACACACACACACACACACAGAGTCACACACCCTCACAGAAAATAAGGCATACTTGGCACACCAGAAGGCCTCCTACATAGTTCCAATACAAGAAATGATTGTGGGCAGGGGTGTAGCGCTCCTGGGTCCCCCTGCAACACAACACACACACACAGTCACATACACACACACACACACACACACACACAGAGTCACATACATACACACACACACACACACACACACAGTCACATACATATACACACACAGAGTCACACACAGTCACACACATACACACACACAGTCACATACACACACACACACAGTCACATACACACACACACACACAGTCACATACATATACACACACACAGAGTCACACACAGTCACACACATACACACACACACACACAGAGTCACACACAGTCACATACATACACACACACACACAGAGTCACACACAGTCACATACATACACACACACACACAGAGTCACACACAGACAGTCACACTCAGACAGAGATAGCGACAGACAGAGAGACAGACACACACATTCACCCATCCAGCGCAGCGCTCCTTCTCTCCTGGCACCCTGCGAGTGACGTCACTGACGTCCCATGCGGTGGTGCTGACGGACGGGCGCACAGCGGCGATGAAGGACGGGCGCACAGCGCAGGTGAATATGGGGGGGGATGGGGGTGCTGACGGGCGCACAGCGCTGGTGAATGCCGGGGGGGGGGGGCTGACGGGCGCACAGCGCAGGTGAATGCCAGGGGGGGGGGCTTGCCTGACGGGCGCACAGCGCAGGTGGATGCCAGGGGGGGTGCTGATGGGCACACAGCGCAGTTGAGTGCCGGGGGGTTGGTGCTGCCGGTCGGGTACGGACGGGGGGTGTCGGTGTATTTGGGTGGGGGGGGTAGGGTGCTGCGGAGCGTCTTGGTGTCACCCCACCCCGGGTCGCAACGCCACTGTTCATAATAGTTATAGGCTCAGATTTAAAGAGGTACTCCACCCCTAGACATCTTATCCCTTATCCAAAGGATAGGGGATAAGATGTCAAATTGCTGGGGACCCATTGCTGTAGACCCCCAGGATCGCCGCTGCAGCACCACACTATCATTTCTGCACAGAGCGAGTTCGCTCTGTGTATAATGACGGGCGATACAGGGGATGGAGCAGCGTGTCGCCCCTCATGACATCACGGTCCACCCCCTTAATGCAAGTCTATGGTGGGGGCGTGACGACCGCCATGCCCCCTCCCATAGCATTATATTGAGGGGACGGGCTGTGACGTCACGAGGGGTGGAACGTTGACGTATTGCCCGTCATTACGGGCAGAGCGAACTTGCTCTGTGCAGTAATGATAGCGCTGTGCCGCATCGGCGATCCCGGGGGTCCCCAGCAGCGGGACCGTGGTGATCTGACTTCTTATCCCCTATCCTTTGAATAGGGGATTAGATGTCTAGGGGCGAAGTACCCCTTTAAGCATTTTGTATTACCACACAAATTCTCCACACCATTCTAGTATCTTCAGCAATCTTCAACATTTATACTGTGCTCCTCAACTTCTGTCCTTTTATCCCTATAGTTTACATTATTGTTTATTCAGCTTATAAAATATGTCTCATTCATATAAATTATTTACTTATCTAAACAATGGGCTTTTTAACTAGATTCCCTGGCATGCTTTTCATATTCTTGTCCTACACAATCTTCACATGACCTTTCCGATTCATGAGTAAGAGGGCAGGTGGAGAACACCAAACTGAAAAACCATTATGTATTCAGAGAAAAGCGCTACCCAAAACATGTCTATCTTTAGAGCAACTTTTTATTGTGAATGTAAATGAGTCACAGAAGTTAGTAAATTCAGCAAAGCAATCTGGAATTTAACCAGAACAGAAATAATTATTGAGAGACAATATTTTAAAAACCTCTGAAGTGATTGTCTCCATTCACATTGCCACTATGATTTTCATTACAAGATAACAGATACTTTATGTATTTCTGTTTCTTACATCTTAGCCTTTGCATGTACTGGAATACTGTTTATTCGCTTTCTCCAATTGTCCAATGGTCTAAATTCCATTTCTCACACATATACTACAACCAATTTACTTATTGTAATGTTTTTGGAATTGTCACCATGATGTCCATTGGAGGTAACCAATGCAACCAATGCAAACTTCATGCAGATGTTGCCCTTCATTAGATTTAAGTCCAGGACCCCACCAAAAGTGCTATCACTGAGCCCCTGTTTGGGGTACACAAGTTTGGGTACACAATTATAACAAGCACCGCAACTGAGCCCAGTCAGACTTGCATAAATACATATTATAAGCTGCCCTATGTATTTTTACACAGGTCTGTGCTTTCCTCAAGCTGCAGCCAGTCTGTAGAAGCTGTTCTATAGATATCCTTTCAACTTTTAAAGAATGGAACCACATAGATCACATTTCTTTCTATGGCATTGCACTAAGGTTACCTTAGCAGTGGATAGGGAAAGATGCATCATTCAAGCTGATCGGACAGGAAGTAGCTGCTGGAACCCACTCCGAGGGCAAGTTTCATGGTCCTGGTGGCATTTTTCAGAATATGATTACTCTGACACACCTGAGTGGATCAAAATAATTCATGGTGTGCTTGGAAGAGATGAGCGAATCAAAGCTGACAAACCTGAATTTGTTACAAATTTCATGAAAATTTTGATTCACAACGAATGCAAATATTGCCGCGATTCTATTGCGTGAATCACTTCATTAAACTCCATTTAGTGCATTTCAGGCTCCAGGGCATCTAAAATGGTGGATCCACATGTCAGGACATGGTGCAAGGAACACTGGGAAGGCGGGAAGGCAAGGCAGGAAGGGGGTGGACTGGATGACTCTGAATCACATGCAGGATACAGCCTATCAGCAGCCAGTCACCCCTTTGATGTCAAAGCCTTATATATTCGGCAGCCATATTGCGGCCAGCCACTTCCTTCAGTACATTGCAGAGAGATAGGACGTACAGCCTGTGTGTGTGTTACCCTGAAAAGCTTTTTGCAGCAGTGTTTCACCTCTTAGTCACCTCAGCCTTCTGTAGGACACAGAGCACAGTGTTTTTGCAAAGAAATGAATTTGCAGCGGGATGACTTCTGGATCTCCACCTTATTGGACCCTTGCTACCGCCACAAAATTAGGGCCTTTTTTTTACACCCACTGAGATGGAGGACAAACTGACCTACTACAAAGGCATCCTAAGTAGTCAGTTGGCCGATGCCTATCAGTGCCATCGTCCATCCTCTCGCAGGTCTTACTCGGGGAGCCCCCTGTGCTCACCTTCCACGGCCATGGCTGCTGGGGAGGGGTGGTGTGGCAGGAGCAGTACCAGCTCCATCAGCAGCAGCCTGAGTCTACAGTCGCTGATGAGTAGCTTTCTTCACCCGCACAGTGAAGCAACTCATCATCAGCAGGTAGACCTGGAGCAGGACCTGAACCAGCAGGGGATGGCATACCTTGACATGCCCATGCCAACACACCTTGAAGATCCACTAGACTTCTGGGCAGCCAAACTTGATTTGTGGCTGCAGCTAGAAGAGTTTGCCTGGAAAAGCTGTCATGCCCGGCCAGTAGTGTACCATCAAAGCGGGTGTTTAGTGCGGCGGGGGCCATAGTCACCCCAAGGAGAACTCGTCTGTCCACGAAAAATGTGGAGAGACTGACGTTTGTGAAGCTGAATCAGGCATGGATCAGCCAGGATTTCCACTCACCAATGCCTGATGCATTAGAGTAGATTGACCATGGTGCTACACCAACACTTCACAAATATGGATAGTGCCAAACAGATTTAAGGCGCTGCTCCCCAGTTACAAACATTCCTTCGCATCAGACCTTTTTTCACCCACCTTTGTCACCGGGTACTGGTATTGCCACCCACCGCACCACTCTATCACCGGGTCACTTTCAGGACTGCTGATGCTGCTGCTGCCACCTCCAGGCTGTGCCATTCAGACACTATATTTTCTCATCCTGCTTCAGCCACCTCCAGGTGGTGCCATTCAGACACTATATGGTCTCCTCATCCTTCCACAAACTCCAGGCTGTGCCATTCAGCCACCATATGGTCTCCTCATGCTTCAGCCACCTCCATGCTGTGCCATTCAGACACTTTATGGTCTCCTCATGCTTCAGCCAACTCCAGGCTGTGCTATTCAGCCACTATATGGTCTCCACGTGCTGCCACAAACTCCAGGCTGTGCCATACAGCCACTATATGGTATCCTCATGCTTCAGCCAACTTCAGGCTGTGCCAATCAGACACTTTATGGTCTCCTCATGCTTCAACCAACTCCAGGCTGTGCCATTCAGCCACTATATGGTCTCCTCATGCTGCCACAAACTCCAGGCTGTGCCATTCAGCCACTATATGGTCTCCTCATGCTTCAGCCAACTCCAGGCTGTGTCATTCAGACACTATATGGTATCCTCATGCTTCGGCCAACTGCAGGCTGTGCCATTCAGCCACTATATGGTATGCTCATGCTTCAGCCAACTCCAGGCGGTGCCAATCAGCCACTATGTGGTATCCTCATGCTTCAGCCAACTGCAGGCTGAGCCAACTATATGTTATCCTCATGCTTCAGCCAACTGCAGGCTGTGCCATTCAGCCACTATATGGTATCCTCATGCTTCAGCCAACTCCAGGCTGTGCAAATCAGCCACTATATGGTATCCTCATGCTTCAGCCAACTGCAGGCTGAGCCAACTATATGGTCTCCTCATGCTGCCACAAAATCTAGGCTGTGCCATTCAGCCACTATATGGTCTCCTCATGCTTTAGCCAACTCCAGGCTGTGTCATTCAGACACTATATGGTATCCTCATGCATCAGCAAACTGCAGGCTGTGCCATTCAGCCACTATATGGCATCCTCATGCTTTAGCCAACTCCAGGCTGTGCCAATCAGCCACTATATGGTATCCTCATGCTTCAGCCAACTGCAGGCTGAGGCAACTATATTGTATCCTCATGCTTCAGCCAACTGAAGGCTGTGCCATTCAGCCACTATATGGCATCCTCATGCTTCAGCCAACTCCAGGCTGTGCCAATCAGCCACTATATGGTATCCTCATGCTTCAGCCAACTCCAGGCTGTACCATTCAGGCAATATATGGCCTCCTGCTGCCATGCTGCCACAAACTCCAGGCAGTCATTCAGCCACTATATGGTCTCCACATACTGATGCCACCTCCAGGATCTGTAGAAAGGGGGGGGGGGGAGAGAGACCGGAAGGCGGCGCCTTGAAACATTTGCACTTTCATAGTCAGGGGGCGCTGAGAGGCAGGGGCTGGAAGAGGTGGTATCTTGCCTGGCGGAGGACCGCCAGCTCGATGCTCACCAGAATGGGTACTCAAATTTTTTTTATAAATTAAAATTAAATTTAATTGAAATTATATCAAAATCTCTTTATTCTCTTAAATTTTGACACCATATGGTCTCCCTGTTTCCACATCGACGCTCTGCAGCAGTGATTCTAAAAGCAATGCCTGTAATCTGCATGTCATACTGAATACAGTATTATTTTACTAACACAGCACACTCCCTATGCATGTTAGGACATTGCAAAGTGCTCTACGCCCCTATTGAGGCTCTCTTTAGGCCCGAAATAGCCATTTTTAATCAGCCGAATCAAATTTTTAAAAAGTTCGCTCATCTCTAGTACTTGGCAGCATAAAACTGATGACAAGTTCTCTTTCAATAAACTGTCCTTGTCCTTTGTGTCTTATCTGTATCCATGGTAACAGACTACATGCAAACTATGTGTAGTCTGATCCTGCAGATACATTCCTTTCCATTTACATCTTCCTTTTTGCTAACTTACATTACACATGATGAAGTAGACTGATGGAAGAGAGTATGACAATATTAGACAATCAGGGTTTGTATGTTGCCACGGAGACACATGGATCTGCATAGGAGTTTCAGTTTCCAAAGAATAGAACATTTTGAATCACTATTTACAAAGATACTTATTGAAATAATGATTGCAAAGGTACACATATATTTTAAAAATCTTCTTTAAGAGTGGCTCTCCCTTTAAATCCTGTCAGAAGTTTTGCAAACGCTTTTCTGAAATGCTTTAGAAATCCTATTCTTGAATGGTGCCATTGTAAGAATCAAGTAACAATTTTCTCTAGTAATTGAAAATTTGCCTCAAGCATTCAGTTATGGGATTCTCATAGTTAATATTCCATTAACAAGACTATTACAACCGGTGAATAGAGAGTACAGGCGTACAATCCACTCAAAAGTAAGGTGTAACAGCTGAATAAGCAGATGTATTGATTTATGTCCATAAAAGTTAAATTTATTAGCAACACCTTAATTTTGATAGTGTGAAAAGTCATTAAGCCATTACTGAGCCCTTTAAAAGCGACGAATTAGAGTAATACTTTCTATTAACTAGGAAAATAGAGCTTTATAGCAAGTTTCTAAGGTTATATACTCACTAAAAGTGCGTTTGTGCCCATTAACAGAAAAAGGCCTTTCCACAGGGGCATCTGGAGACCCATCTGAGAGAATAAAATGAGTTGGATTTGTGTAAATGGCTGATTAGACCTTTTAAAGAGGCCACATAATGATGTCTGCTGAGGGAATTTTTGGACGCTATCAGCGAGGTGACACCGTGAGCTCTTTCTTACAGTAAAATAAAGAAGCCATCAAGAATAAAATATCCAGGCTCCCAAATATTATATGGTGGAAAGTGACAATGAGAAGACATACTCATATTCTCTGGCGTCCATTAAGTGCGTTATTCAAACTGTGTTTGACAAAGGGGAGAACAGCTGGTTTAGATTGAAGGCATTTAGACATAATTTACTAAGATAACTATTAGGCTCGAATGGGCCTCTTTATCCATGAAAATTCTACACTATACACTGACTGTTATGATGATAAACATGCCATGCTAAAATTGTGCATCCTACTGAAAAAACAACAACTGTTTACGCATAATTCTTACAAAGGATATTCCAGCACCCTATTCGATCTCTTTGGCTATGTTAATACAAAGCTTTTTTTTTTTCCATTTTTTTTTGGGGGGGGGGGGGGGGGGTGGTCTTGGTGGGAGGTAAAATGGTCAGTTTTATGGCTCTTTGTCCTTTCGCACAATTTATTTATAGCCATAATTGTTGGAACAGTGATAAATGCCCCTATGTGTTATGTCTCAACTCACAAAGGCAGTAGGCATTGTTTGAATCAATGGCGTTAAAGACTTGTTGCCTTAGTTGTGTATTTACAGAAGCTGCGTTTCTCTTTAACACACTTATGTGAACCCAAGGTACATAGTCAGTAGGGTTCTGGCTCTTACAGGGGATTGTACTTGTTTGTAATAAATATTCTATAAGGGTATGTTCACACGTACAGTATCCTGTGCATAGTTGATGCCCTGGCTTTGAAGCTGCAGATTTTATGTAAATGTAAATTAAATGACTTGGACAGAGCTTCAAATCTGCAGCTTCAGACCCTAAAGATATATTCACACCTACAGTTTCCTGTGCATATTTGATGCTGCATATTTAATGTACTTCTAGCACTTTTAGTGGTGATACAAGTGAGACAATGCAGTTTTAGGTGTGCAAGTGCAATTAGTTCAAACTCTTCTAATGATGACCTACACATGTTGGCTTACTGTGGTGCAAATTCTTGAAACTTTACACATAATTGTACAGGGCTTACACTGAAGAAACTTTTTGTTGCATGTTTGGTCATGGAGTACTAACTCCAACAGGGAGCCCACAAAGAAATTAGTCTTTCTCAGAAGGGTTCTTGCTTAGCTGGTTCCCCACCTCTGGCCGGTAGATTCTCCTTCTTGTAGCTAGAAACGGGATACTTACTTGAAGAATGATGCCCTTGCAGTGTGGACTGGAAACAATCTTCTGGGTGACACCCCCAAAACTTTGCACAGTGCTGTGATCATTAAACACACAATCCAGATTTGTCCCAAGTTACATGATTTGTGCAACTGGAAAAGTAGTGAAAACTTGCTGTAGCTGAAATAGTTTACCAAAGAGACTGGAACTTTGCTTACTAAACTTAGAAGGTACACTCTGACTAGGTGACTGACCGTTCCACCTAGCTGGAGAGTGAGGACACCTCCTCTCACTTACCTGGTCTAAGCCACACTAAACTGGTTTTTGGGTCCAGCCCTTTGGGAAATGGGGGGGGGGGGGGTCACACCAGGAAACTCCTATCTTGACCTTTCCAGAAACTAGCTGGGGAGTGGGACCACCGATCCACTGTGATACCTTAGTGTATTTGGTGCAATGTACAAAAAGACAGTTAAGCAAGTTTACTTACATTACCCCAAACACTGTAAAAACTAATCAGAAAAATTATGTTTAGTAGCAGATTGTTTAAATTGCAATACAGAATCCCTATTGACAATATTACATTTGTATGTTAAGGTGGAGCTGAACCATTAAATAACACTGGCCATGCAGTCAGCAAAGGCAAATACCAGCAACCTTTAGAAAATATCTTTATGTTATTTTCTCATGTCTTTCCCCTTATTTTACTGTTTGTTTTTACCCTCTGTTTTGACTGCTATTAGTATTCTCTGTGGTTGTACTCTTTTTGGATCTAGTATACAGTACATACAACATGTTATAGTCATGGAGTATAAAGCTGGCTGGACAGATTAGATAAATGGCAACTGAATCTGGCATAAAATGTATAGTGGCCTCTTTTTCAATGGCGGAAGCAGAGGGAAAGAATGAACTGGAAAGTTAGCTTTCAACATGCCCAATTCTTTGCTCATTATGTACAATAAGCTGCTGCCAGAGGGATAACCTTGCCCCTCTCTTGACCTTTGTTAGTCTTCCATCTGGTTCAAGAAACAGGTGAATCAGAATGAACAAATAATACTCAGGTAGACAATGAAGCAAAAATCTGGATACATGTGTAATTTCCCACAACAGATACATGTTCTTGGCGGCAGATCAACATTTGTGTCTTTATATCAGAAATATTTGTGTTTTGTATTTTATTTGTATGATTCTATATTTTTTTGCCTAGTAATTTTTATGGAGCATTACAGAAAGTCATATTCTAAGTCAAGTTTATTTAGTCACTGATACATTTTAATGAGCGCCTCTCCTTTGAATACACTAGAAACTGTTGCAGCACTTATAGCCTAGGAGTTGTGAAATGAACTGGTACTGCCGTTTCACATCTGATGTTTTAAAGTAAAATTGCATTGCACTTTTTCCTCGTTTCTCTGTGTCTGGTTATCTGCACACACCAACAACACCAAGGGCAACTTGATCACCATCACCAGCACACAGTACATAGGGACGCACCCCGAGGGTTCCCACTATTGTACCAACATGTGCAGCCCCGGCATTGACAAAAGATGTATGCACCTAAAGAGGGTAACATAGGACTGTCACACCACTTGAAGTATCATTGACATTTGAGTAGATCTACAGGTCAGAGCATAAAACCCCCTCGGTTGCCACACATAATTTTTCTCCTCCCTGACCATGTGTGTCAAGATGTCGGGAAGGGGAGTATGAAACGGGTATCCACTGTGGTATACAGCTGATACCTGCTGACTATACTCTGATCCCAGACTTTTAAGTGGGAGTCCCACCTTATCACTACCTTCCATTTTGGAACATAATTGCAGAGTTCCAGGTTAACATGGCAGCTGAGGACCTAGTGAATGTGTTTAGGCCTGCCATCTTGGTAATCCTAATACACCTTGTATTAGAAGAGTGGTTAGAGAAAAGTATGAGCAATACAGAAGTATTGCAGTATCCTGTTTGAGCGATTGCAAGTTCAAGTTCCCCAGGTGGATTTTAAAAAGTAAAGAACACTTAAAGTTTTTAATAATGTTTAAAAGAATGCAAATTCATAACTAAAAAAAACACTTTTCTCATGAATTATATACAAATATATATGTGTGTATATATGTATATATATATATATATATATATGCACAAAATGAATTGCCGCTCACCACACCCGCAGCTGCTCCTAAGTTCGTGCTGCGGACACGCCGGTTCCGCCTCCGGCTCACACAATTGACAGCAAAGAAGATAGTCCGGCACAGAACTGTAGTATGCAGGTAAAAACTCAGAATTTTATTTCAGCATGACGCAGTACACAGAAGCCTGACGCGTTTCGCACCGGAGTGCTTAGTCGTAGGTAACAAACAACCACAATGAACGTCTTAAAATACACAAAATAGCGGTCACATGACCATACACATCATAAAATCGTTCACATACAAAACATGGCGCTGGAGCATCGAGTTGGGAAACACCAATTTTTTAGAACATGTTCACACCTAGGTGCGCCCAAGGCATTTGTTGTTACAATAAGATTATTTTAAAGAACAATGTAGACATTTACATCATTGATTCCTGACTTGAGTCGAGGAAAACCAAATACAAGTACTCATCTGCAAGAACAGTAATTCAGGTATCATGTTTTTAGTTTAGAATATTAATTATTAGTGTATATTAATTCACAATTAGATATTAATTTATATATGTATCATACTTAATTATTAGTCATGCTGAAATAAAATTCTGAGTTTTTACCTGCATACTACAGTTCTGTGCCGGACTATCTTCTTTGCTGTCATATATATATATATATATAAATATATATATATATATATATATATATATATATATATATTGCTAGTATTATTGTCTATGTATAGACAATGTTGTCTATAAAACTTAAGAAAAAAATGAATTAAATAAATTAAACATAAGCTATTTATAGGTAGTTCCTCAAGGTGCTCAACATTTCTACTTGAAATGTGACTTGTACTGTATGTTCCATTAAATCTTCTGTGTACTATATTTTCTAATAATGTTTCACAACAGCAGCATTCTCATTGCAACAGACCTACTGTATGTAAATTATCTAATATTTACCATGCAGTATTTTCAGAACATTTGAAGATGAGGGGTTGGAGAAAATACTCTCTGGTACCCTGCAGGTTTAATTCAATATAACAAAAAGATTTATTGTATTGTGTTGTAGTTTTAGCCTCACTGAGGAACAAAAAACCCATTCAAATTGTACAATGATTATCAACAGTCCCCAGTGATGATCATGTGGGATTAGACTTCCTACTATGCAATTTTTAGATATAAAATTCAGGGCAAAACCTATCCATAAAAGAGAGAACATTTGTTTTACACTGCTCTAAAACTGCTCTAAAAGCTAATCCAACTTTTATGTAATGTCCTTAAAACAAGTAAAAATGAGTCTCAGTAGTGTGTGGCCTCCTTGTGCCCGTATGACCTCCCTACAATGCCTGGGCATGCTCCTGATGAGGTGGCGGATGGTCTCCTTAGGGATGTCCTCCCAGACCTGGACTAAAGCATTCGCCAACTCCTGGACAGTCTGTGGTGCAACGTGGTGTTGGTGGATGGAGCGAGACATGATGTCCCAGATGTGCTCAATCAGATTAAGGTCTGGGGGATGGGCGGGCCAGTCCATAGCATCAATGCCTTCCTCTTGCAGGAACTGCTGACACACTCCAGCCACATGAGGTCTAGCTTTATATTGCATTAGGAGGAAAACAGGGCCAACCGCACCAGCATATTGTGATCTCATCTCCGTACCTAATGGCAGTCAGGCTACCTCTGGCAAGCACATGGAGGGCTGTGCGGCCCCCCCCAAAGAAATGCCACCCCATAGCATTACTGACCAACCTCCAAACCGGTCAAGCTGGAGGACGTTGCAGTCAGCAGAACGTTCTCAATGGCATCTACAGACTCTGTCGCATCTGTCACATGTGATCAGTGTGAACCTGCTTTCATCTGTGAAGAGCACAGGGCGCTAGTGGCAAATTTGCCAATCTTAGTGTTCTCTGGCAAATGCCAAATGTGCTGCACGGTGTTGGGCTGTAAGCACAACCCCACCTGTGGACGTCGGGCCCTAATACAACCCTCATGGAGTCTGTTTCTGACCATTGGAGTAGACACATGCACATTTGTGGCCTGCTGGAGGTCATTTTGCAGGGCTCTGGCACTGCTCCTCCTGTTCCTCCTTGCACAAAGGTGGAGGTAGCGGTACTGCTGCTTGGTTGTTGCCCTCCTATGGCCTCCTTCACATCTCCTGATGTGCTGGCCTGTCTCCTGGTAGCACCTCCATACTCTTGACACTACACTGACAGACACAGTAAACCTTCTTGCCACAGCTCACATTGATGTGCCATCCTGAATGAGCTGTACTACCTGAGCCACTTGTGTGGGTTGTAGACTCCGTCTCCTGCTACCACTTGAGTGAAAGCACTGCCAGCATTCAAAAAGGACCAAAACATCAGCCAGGAAGCAGAGGAACTGAGAAGTGGTCTGTGGTCGCCACCTGCAGAACCACTCCTTTATTGGGGGTGTCTTGGTAATTGCCTATAATTTCCACCTGTTATCTGTTCCATTTGAACAACAGCATGTGAAATTGATTGTCAATCAATGTTGCTTCCTGAGTGGAAAGTGTGATTTCACAGAAGTGTGATTGTGTTGTTTAAGTGTACCCTTTACTTTTTTTGAGCAGTGTATATTGTAAGTGATGTAATTGGATTATTCTGAATATGACCAAATAATGGTGCCTTGCAGGAAGTTTGGGTTACGATACTGCTTCATATATCGTTCTGATTCTGTTATCCAGCAAGCTCAGCTGCCACACCCACTCCTAGCACAGCTGCGCCGTACATATATGGCGGATGTCATATAGTGGGTTAGGATGCATTTTAAAATGTCTTCTTTAGTTTGTTCCAGTTTATTTCATAAAGGTCTTACCTTAGCTACTAAAAATTAGCCTTCTGTCACATCGGGCAGGGATAGAGGGCAGCCCTTTCTACTTGCGTACCCACCCTAGGCAGCGGGTTCACAACCACGGTGGTGGTCCCTTTCTAGATAAGTGATGGACAGCCAGTGGTCAAAACAATAAACTACAAAAAGTGACAAAGGTCAAGAACAGCTGAAGACACACAAAACTAACAGAAAAAAACCTAAACATACACACACACACACACAAAATGCTAAGTCAACGAGCCGAGTCAAAGCCAGGAGGTTACAAAATGCAATAACAGAGAGCCAAAGAGGAGTCAAAAGCCAAGCCAGAAAGTCACAGAACCATATAGACAATAATAATTCAGAAGTTGCTAGTTTCAGTCACAAGAACTTTCATAGGCAAGGCATGAATGGGAAAGGCTTCCTTATATATCCCTGTTCAATTAGCAGGATAATTCTAATTGGCTCAGCAAGCTGAATTACACTTAGTCCCAGCAACAGGAGACGTAGTCCCAGCAACAGAATAAACAAAAGATCTAGAAATAATTGACCCTACAGGTTCTGGCAGAACCAGTCATCACACCTTCATGAAGTATAGTGTTTCTTTTTTTAATCTCTTCTACTAAACATATTTTTAAAGTAAAAGTTATGTTGTGGTGACTCCCAACTTCTATTTCTAACAGGTTATTGGTTAAGGTAGGTCCAAAAGTACCCCCTTCCTTTGTAAGGTCCTGTCAAAAATCAGTTTTCTTTGCTGGCTTGCAGGTTTCTGCTTCTCCATTAAGAAACATGGAAAGATTATACTTGGGGACTTATAACAGACCCCTAACAGTATTTCATTATTCTTTCTCTCACCATTTATTTATCAATTATTCTAATTCTTCTTCCAGTCCCCCCCCCCAGTTTCATTACTTATTACCCCTCCCAAGACCCCACTACAAACATTCCTTCGGACATCTAACCATCTTCTTCCCTAACACAGTTTCACCCTCCACATTTAGAGGTCAGGTCACAGGTCATCTTGAACGGAATTGGCACAATTTTCCAAGAATTCAAACCCCTATCTTCCTATACCAGTTTTTAAAGCACTTGTTTAACTTTCTATACTCCCACTATGAACCTGATGTAAGTCATTTATAGAAAATACTATGTATGCCATGCTTGCCCTATGCTTACTCTAATTCTTGAAACCATTTGTAAGGACTCTTCCCTAATCTCTAAGATGCACAATACCTACTGGTATCCCACCACCCCTGCCCGGTAATCTAACAGCCCGATTTTTGATGCTCAAGTGTGAGGAAAGCAGCACATTGTTTAATAATCATGGTTTTTGTGATATCTGTTCCCACTAATAATGAACCTCCTTAAAAGAGGCAATCCTCCCCCAGACAATTTATTCCCTATCGCGGGGGGTCCGGCCGTGGTTTTGGTGTGGGCAGCCGTGGTTGTGATGGCATGCAATGCCCCCTCGTGACAACTTGCCACGCCTTCTTCATTCATGTCTATGGATAAGATGTCTATGGGCAGAGTGCCCCTTTAATACTAGCACCTTTCTGGCCTTTAATGCACCTCTGGTCAGCTACTTGCTGGATCATTTTCCTGGCTGTCAGAGGTATTGCTGAAGAAATGCTACCCCATATAAGTTTCCTGTATTATAATACGTTTTAGTGATGTCAACGCAATCATTTAAGAAAAGGGTAATACAGATAATAATATATCTTCCTGAAGAGATGACGTCCATTAGTTAAGGCTTGTGAGTGCAGGTAGAACAACATATAGTATGCAAGGTGTAGCACCATGATCTGAGATAGACCCCTTATAGAGAGTAAAAAGTAGTAGTAGTGGAAAACAGAGAAAAAAGCGAATATTACCTGAACCATTTCTACATAAATCCAAATGCATACATCAGACTAGTGGTATTATTGCTAATTTTACTTGTGTAGCCAAATATAGCTAGCCTCATGGCTTTAGATAGTCCTTTGATATTTGGTAGAAATTTGGAATCTAAAAAGCCAATCTCATTTCAACTATATATGTTGGTCTGGCTATTAGATAAATACATGTATCTATCAGTATAGCAGGCAAATAGGTGAGTTTCTCTAACATGGCCATTCACTTTCGTGCCCATAAGAGAATGTTCCTATTTGTTTTAATACATTCCTTTCCTAGAGGTAATCATTTCAAGCCAAGCATGGATTCCTTCACTTTATGTTCAGACAATAACATACAGCTCTTGATAAATTATTTTGCTGTCTCTACTCAAGTGCCCCTCTCAACTTAAACCTCCCCCTCCTCCATCCCCTCTCCTCCCTCTCCCTTTCCTCCACCTGCCACACACTCTCTCCACCATATATTATTCATCGCAATCAAATAAGACACAGTGGAGGCTCAGTAGACTTGCTTTTCATATCAGAATTGCTTTTATTGAGTAACACACACTGCAGACCTTAGCTTCCAGCAGCCAGGCCTGAAATGAGCAATTCTCTCATTGTAATAATGTGCCTCTGTCATCTCCTTATTATCAGCATGATAAAAGATGAAATATTCCCAGATCCTGCCCTACTAACCTGATCACAGCGTGATATTTGAGCTCTGGAAATGAGTTTTATAAGCTTTAATATACTCCTTGGCGGAGTGACCCCTGAAATTAAACATTATTACACAGCGGATATTTAAAAAGCCAGGGCCGCAAATTACATCAAAATGAAAATATTAAGGAGTATTACGAATATACCAAGTGGGAGTTTGCAGCATTTTTTTTTTTAATCTTCATTGGTGGGAGCCATAAAACTCTGTATATCAGTGTCAGAAACATCACAATAGATAATAATCGCAGACACCTTGACTCGAGATATTTTATATTTGGGGCTAAACCAAATTACTGGACTGTTTATATAGACACATTTTTCTTCTACCTGGCTCCCTAGTAAAGGGCCATTCTTTAAGCATTTCACACCTTTAAACATATAATGCATTTTCCTCTTATAAAACTATAATTGAAAGGTACCAATATCCCAATGAAAGCAGTTTTGATTTCTAGCTGTTATTGTCCATTGTCGTGGTCACAACTGTTACAAGGAAGGTGCAGTGTTCAGTATTAATGGCTTGGTAAGTTTATACACAGCTTTGATCATATACCATTATAAATGTATATGTAATAAAGTCTGTAGAAAATAATTACAGAAAATAATTCTTCCTTGAGACCATTTATCCCATAAGGTCCTCATGTTGTGTTCTTTTATAAAGTTTTCTTATTCTAGTTAAATCTTTTTTTTTATAGAAAAAGTTGAGTGACAACCAGTCTTCTCCTCAATGGCATATTAGCCTACTAATAAAGGAGTATGGGGGAAATCGTGGTAAGAAAATTTGTCACCAAAAGCTCCAAGAAGAACAGTGGGAGAATTCTCATGGAAGCAGAACCGGTTGTGATATTGGTTATTATTACCCATGTTGACTAGAAAGTGCTATCACTAAGACTTGTTAACAATGTAAGCATCTATATTTACATCAGTGGTTCAAGACAAATGGTATTTACATAATATAAGCAAGGAGAACAGATCAGATGGGGACAGCTAGTCTTATCCCTATCTATATTTCCTGCCTGACGATACTGTAGGTCCCCTGTCCTAGTTACCTGGGCCTACACCGGAACCTCCTAGTAGACCCTAGGCTAGATAGGGGACACACATATTCATGATGTATCAGTTTGATTCAGCAGGATAATGGCCCCTAAAGTGGGGGGCTAAGCATATAATCGCACAGATAAATACAGGAAAACCAAACATGTGGTAGGTACAGAATAGAAAGACCTGTGGAAAATAACCAGGGGTGTAACACAGTATTCAGATATCAGACATGGGCAGTTGTCTATACAGCATAGTTGAAGACATTCGTATGCACATATGGGTGACACCACAAAAATCCAACGTGTTTCACTACTCTGTATTACTACAGATAGCTCCTCAGGGATTAATAAGGAATACTTAGAGAGGGGTCACTGGAGACCCTACACATGGTTGCTATGAGCCATCACATGTATAGACACTTGAGAGCTGTGATTGGTGCACTCGGTCATCCACTTCATCCCAAGTGACATCCGACACCCCCAGTCAACAGTCGGTGGCTTCCTCAGACTCAACCCTCAAGGCTCTCTCATTGTGCTACCATGTAACATGTGATTCCTTGTTAAATTTGGTCCTTTGTACCCACACGCCGGGGCCCGATACGCTAAAACTTGGGAGTTACAATTTCAATTAAAAAATCCTCAATTTTAATTTCAAAATCTTAAATTTCAGAATCTTAAATTTCAATGGTCTCTTCATGATTCAGCCACCTCCAGGCTGTGCAATTCATGGTCTCATGATTCAGTCACCTCCAGGCTGTGTCATTCAGCCACTATATGGTCTCCTCATGCTGCCACAAACTCCAGGCAGTCATTCAGCCACTATATGGTCTCCTCATACTGATGCCACCTCCGGGCTCTGTCATTGTGCTGCCATGTGACTCCTTGTTTGATTTTGTCTTTTGTACCCACACCGGGGCCCGGGGCACTAAAACTTGGGAGTTAAAATTTCAATTTCAAAATCTTAAATTTCAATTTCAAAATCTTAAATTTCAATGGTCTCCTCATGCTTCTGCCAACTCCAGGCCGTGCCATTCAGACACTATATGGTATCCTCATGCTTCAGTCACCTCCAGGCTGTGCCATTTTGATACTATATACGGTTTCCTCATGCTTCAGCCACCTCTAGGCTGTGCCATTCAGCCACTATAGGGTCTCCTCATGATTCAACCATCACCAGACTGTGTCATTCAGCCAATATATGGTTTACTGATGTGGCTGGGCCTGGGCCTAAAATATTTTTATGACAGCACTAGCTACCATGAATATTCAATTTAAATTTCAAAATTCATGTTTTAATTTGAGAGATTGTGAAGCCCTAGTGTCTACTCGTGCTTCAACCAACTCCAGGCTGTGCCATTCAGACACTATAGGGGATCCTCATGCTTCGGCCACCTCCAGACTGTGCCATTCATCCACTATATCATCTCCGTATTCTTCAGCCACCTCTAGGCTGTGCCATTAAGACACTATAGGGTCTCCTCATGATTTAACCACCCCCAGGCTGTGTCATTTAGCCAAAATATGGCTTACTGATGCTGCAGGGCCTGGGCCTAAATGTTTTTATGGTAGCACTAGCTACTAGTTATATTAGGTCCTTTGTACCCACACGCCGGGGCCCGGGACACTAAACTTTGGGAGATAAAATCTCAATTTCAAAATCTTAAATTTCTATTTAAAATCTGAAATTTCAATGGTCTCCTCATGCTTCTGCCAACTCCAGGCTGTGCCATTCAGACACTATATGGTCTCCTCATGCTTCAGCCAACTCCAGGCTATGTCATTCAGTAACTATATTGTCTCCTCATGCTTCAGCCACCTCCATGCTACCATAAATCTTCAATTGAAATTCCAAAATCCATCTTTTAATCTTAGGGATTGTGAAGACCTAGTGTCTATTCATGCTGCTGCCAGCTCCAGGCTGTGTCATTCAGCAACTTTATGGTCTCCTCATGCAGCCAACACCTCCACCCTGTGTCATTTAGCCACTACATGGTGTCCTCATGCTTCAGCCACCTCCAGGCTGTGCCATTCAGACACTATATGGTCTCCTCATGCTTCAGCCACCTTCAGGCTGTGCCATTCAGACACTGTATAGAAACATAGAATGTGTCGGCAGATAAGAACCATTTGGCCCATCTAGTCTGCCCAATAAAGCAGACTAGACACTATATGGTCTCATGCTTCAGCTACCACCAGGTTGTGCCATTCAGCCATTATATGGTCTCCTCATACTGATGCCACCTTTTACCCCCACGCCGGGGCCCAGGACACTAAAACTTGGGAGTTAACATTTCAATTTCAAAATCTTAAATTTCTATATAAAAATCTTAAATTACAATGGTCTCTGCATGCTTCTGCCAACTCCAAGCCGTGTCATTATGCCACTATATGATCTCCTCATGCTTCAGCCACCTCCAGGCTGTGTCATTTAGCAAATATGGTTTACTGATGCTGCTGGGCCTGGGCCTAAAAAAAATTATGGTAGCACTAGCTACTATAAATCTTCACTTGAAATTTCAAAATTGTGAAGCCCTAGTGTCTACTCATGCTGCTGCCAGCTCCAGTCTGTGTCATTCAGCCACTATATGGTCTCCTCATGCAGCCAACACCTCCCCGCTGTGTCATTCAGCCACTATATGGTCTGCTCATGCTGCCAACACCTCCATGCTGTGTCATTCAGCCCCTATATGTTCTCCTCATGCTTCAGTCTGTGTCATTTAGCCACTATATGGTCTCCACAGGGTGTCAAAACCTCCATGTTGTGTCATTTAGCCACTATATGGTTTACTCATGCTGCCAACACCTCCACGCTGTGTCATTCAGCCACTATATGGTCTTCTCATGCTTCAGCCACATCCAAGCTGTGTCATTCAGCCACTATATGGTCTCCTCATACTATTGCCACCTCCAGACTCGGTCATTGTGCTGCTCTGCGACAGTGATTCTAAAAGCGATGTCTGTAATCGGCATGTCATACTGAAAAACATTATTATTTCACTACCCCAGCCCACTCTATATGCGTGTTAGAACAAAGCAAAGTGTTCTACGTAGACCCATATTGAGGCTCTTTGTAGGGCAGAAATAGTCCTTTTTTATATAAATCCGACCTGAAATTTTTTTGGGGGGAAAATTCAGCGAATCGACCGAATCAAATTTTTCAAAATTTCGCCCATCTCTACATATATATATATATATATATATATATATATATATATATATATATAAAAGGGGTAAGCATTCTCCTTAGGGAGTAGCAGCGCTTCTGGTGTACAACGGAGATTCAAAAAGGCCATTAGCACTCCGCAGGCTTTTTGGGTAAGGGATATGCAAAGCAGCTCATCACACCACCTTCTCAGGTAGCATGCCCTAAGATCAGCTCTGGCTTCAATTGCGAAATCTCAGAGACTGATTGGGATTTATGCCAAGCCAGAATTCTGGCTTAGCATGAATCCCAAACGGTCTCTGAGACTTTGTAACTGGAGCCAGAGCTGATCTTAGGGCATGCTACCTGAGAAGGTGGTGTGATGAGTTGCTTTGAATATTAAATATATACAGTGCATAGTGAAAGTATTCGGCCCCCTTGAACTTTTTGACCTTTTGCCACATTCCAGGCTTCAAACATAAAGATAGAAAACTGTAATTTTTTGGGCGTGCAAAATTATTCATCCCCCTTAACCCTTTAACGACGCAGGACCCCGCATCACATCGCGTCGGTCCCCTGCGCTCATCAACGGCCGGGACCCGCGGCTAATACCACACATCGCCGATCGCGGCGATGTGCGTTATTAACCCTTTAGAAGCGGCGGTCAAAGCTGACCGCCGCTTCTAAAGCGAAAGTGAAAGTATCCCGGCTAGTCAGTCGGGCTGTTCGGGACCGCAGCGGTGAAATTGCGGCGTCCAGAACAGCTTGCAGGACACCGGGAGGGCCCTTACCTGCCTCCTCGGTGTCCGATCGGCGAATGACTGCTCCATGCCTGAGATCCAGGCAGGAGCAGTCAAGCGCCGATAACGCTGATCACAGGCGTGTTAATACATGCCAGTGATCAGCATAGGAGATCAGTGTGTGCAGTGTTATAGGTCCCTATGGGACCTATAACACTGCAAAAAAAAAAAGTAAAAAAAAGTGTTAATAAAGGTCATTTAACCCCTTCTCTAATAAAAGTTTGAATCACCCCCCTTTTCCCATAAAAAAAATAAAACAGTGTAAATAAAAATAAAAATATACATATGTGGTATCGCCGAGTGCGTAAATGTCCGAACTATAAAAATATATTGTTAATTAAACCGCACAGTCAATGGCGCAAAATATGAGCCCTCATTCCGCCCTGTACGTGGAAAAATAAAAAAGTTATTGGGGTCAGAAGAGGACATTTTAAACGTATAAATTTTCCTGCATGTAGTTATGATTTTTTCCAGAAGTACGACAAAATCAAACCTATATAAGTAGGGTATCATTTTAACTGTATGGGCCTACAGAATAATTGTAAGGTGTCATTTTTACCGAAATATGCACTGCGTAGAAACGGAAGCCCCCAAAAGTAACAAAATGGCGTTTTTTCTTCGATTTTGTCGCACAATGATTTTTTTTCCGTTTCGTCGTGAATTTTTGGGTAAAATGACTGATGTCACTACAAAGTAGAATTGGTGACGCAAAAAGTAAGCCATAATATGGATTTTTAGGTGGAAAATTGAAAGGGTTATGATTTTTTAAAGGTAAGGAGGAAAAAACTAAAGTGCAAAAACGGAAAAACCCTGAGTCCTTAAGGGGTCAAGTTAATAATTTTTAGCGCCACCTGTTGCTGCGATTACAGCTGTAAGTCGCTTGGGGTATGTCTCTATCAGTTTTGCACATCGAGAGACTGAAATTTTTGCCCATTCCTCCTTACAAAACAGCTCGAGCTCAGTGAGGTTGGATGGAGAGCGTTTGTGAACAGCAGTTTTCAGTTCTTTCCACAGATTCTCGATTGGATTCAGGTCTGGATTTTGACTTGGCCATTCTAACACCTGGATATGTTTATTTGTGAACCATTCCATTGTAGATTTTGCTTTATGTTTTGGATCATTATCTTGTTGGAAGACAAATCTCCGTGCCAGTCTCAGGTCTTTTGCAGACTCCATCAGGTTTTCTTCCAGAATGGTCCTGTATTTGGCTCCATCCATCTTCCCATCAATTTTAACCATCTTCCCTGTCCCTGCTGAAGAAAAGCAGGCCCAAACCATGATGCTGCCACCACCATGTTTGACAGTGGGGATGGTGTGTTCAGGGTGATGAGCTGTGTTGCTTTTACGCCAAACATAACGTTTTGCATTGTTGCCAAAAAGTTCGATTTTGGTTTCATCTGACCAGAGCACCTTCTTCCATATGTTTGGTCTGTCTCCATTTCAATATTATCGCTTGCACAGTGCTCCTTGGGATGTTTAAAGCTTGGGAAATCTTTTTGCATCCAAATCCGGCTTTAAACTTCTCCACAACAGTATCTCGGACCTGCCTGGTGTGTTCCTTGTTCTTCATGATGCTCTCTGCGCTTTAAACGGACCTCTGAGACTATCACATTGCAGGTTCATTCATACGGAGACTTGATTACACACAGGTGAATTCTATTTATCATCATTAGTCATTTAGGTCTTTCAGAGATCCTCACTGAACTTCTGGAGAGAGTTTGCTGTACTGAAAGTAAAGGGGCTGAATAATTTTGCACGCCCAATTTTTCAGTTTTTTATTTGTTAACAAAGTTTGAAATATCCAATAAATTTTGTTCCACTTCATTATTGTGTCACACTTGATGTTGATTCTTCACAAGAAATTACAGTTTTATATCTTTATGTTTGAAGCCTGAAATGTGGCAAAAGGTCGAAAAGTTCAAGGGGGCCAAATACTTTCACTATTCACTGTATATATATATATATATATATATATATATATATATATATATATATATCATCCCCAGATCTGTCTTGAACAAGGCAAATGAGGGCCACAGTGTTGTCAATCAATTTTGTTTGTGAATCTTTTGGGGTATTTTTTTTGTTCTGCTAACCTTACTAACCTGCTTGTGTCAGTGTCACTATCACAATGGACATTACTAATAAAGACTAATATTACTATGTTGGATAACACTGCTGTGGCTTCCCTAATTTACGTTGTACAGACTATCCAGTTCTACCACTCTGCATGCATTACCAGTGTGCAGTGCGATTAATTACTGAATCTAGAATGGAAGGGACTATTGTTATACATCACAATTTTAAAACTCTTTTACCTGTGACATGTAATCTGTGACTCTTGAGGAGTTTTCCCTATCTTTAAATAAGGCAAATCTATCACTTTGCTATTCAGCATAATTTGCCTACAGAAATACTTCAAAATTATAGCGCTCAACCTGTACACTTACCCCCATCATCTACATTTGCATGCAATATATTAAAGAGAGTACAGATTGTCACCTTCAGTATGATTTTAGGAATTTGAGAGCTGATCAATAACTCATTAGTTCAGCAAGAAGAGATCTTGGTGTAGACCTCTCTTGCTGTCTGTTGGTATAATCCTATCAACCCCTTGCATAGTGATGCTTATGGCCCTATAGTGTCATTGTGAGAAGTGACTGGTACCTAACAATTTGATTATGAGCACCGTCTATAGGGCCCTGGGGCTGTCACAGCCACAATAAATTTACATATCTACCAACTGCAATGACTTTGTTCCATTTTGATTTTCTATTTATTTTTTAACTCCTTCAACATCAGATTTTAGCTCATGTGACCATAATTTGTTTTGTACTTTCCTGAACGCCTTAAGGACCAGGCCAATTTTTGTTTTTGCACTTTAATTTTTTCCTCCTGCCCTTCTAAAAATCATAACGCTTTAAATTTGGCACTTACAAACCCATATGAGGGCTTGCTATTTGCATCACCAATTGTACTTTGTAATGAAATCAATCATTTCATAACAAAATCTACGGCAAAACCCCAAAAACAAATCTCCAAACTGTTCTCCCCCAGTTGTTGCATAACTATAACTCCCAACATGCCCTTCGGCTGTCTGGGCATGCTGTGAGTTGTAGTATTGCAACAACTGGAGGCACACTGGTTGGGAAACATTGTCTGTTTCCTAACTCAGTGTTTTCCAACCTGTGTACCTCCTGCTATTGCAAAACTATAACTCCCAGCATTCACTGACAGACCATGCATGCTGGGAGTTGTAGTTTTGCAACAGCTGGAGGCACATGGGTTGGGAAACACTGAGTTAGGAAACAGACAATGGTGTGGAAACAATGGGGTAGTCTGTTACCTAACTCAGTGTTTTCCAGTGTGCCTCTAGCTGTTGCATAACTACAACTCCCAGTATGCACGGTCTGTCAGTGCATGCTGGGAGTTGTAGATTTGCCCCCCCATGTTTATGTACAGGGTACATTCACATGGGCAGGGGTTTACAGCAAGCCTCCCGCTTTAAGTTTGAGATGCGGCAAATTTTCCGCTGCAGCGGGAAACTCACTGTAAACCCCCGCCCGTGTGAATGTACCCTAAAAACACTACACTACACTAACCCTAAATAAAGAGTAAAACACTACATATACACTACACCCTTACACTGTCGCCCCCCCCAATAAAAATTTAAAACGTCTTGTACGTCAGTTTTTCCAAAACGGAGCCTCCAGCTGTTGCAAAATAACAACTCCCAGTATTGCCGGACAACCATTGACTGTCCAGGCATGTGGGGAGTTTTGCAACAGCTGGAGGCACCCTGTTTGGGGAAAACTGACACTGTACACTGTATTTGTGGTGGCGGAGGCAATTGCAACGCTTGTATCCGGGTACACCCCTACGAAAATCCCAAATTACGGCCTCAGATATGCATGGAGCTCTCTCACTTCATAGCCCTGTCGTATTTCAAGGCAACAGTTTAGGGCCCCACACGGGGTATCTCCATACTCTGGAGAAATTGGGCTACACATTTTTGGTGGCTTTTTCTCCTTTTACCCCTTATGAAAAGGTTAAGTTGGGGTCTACACCAGCATGTTAGTGTAAAAAAAAATATTTTTTTACACTAACATGCTTGTGTTGCCCCATACTTTTCATTTTCATAAGAGGTAAAAGGAAAAAAAAGACCCCCAAACTTTGTAACACAATTTCTCCCAAGTACGGAAATACCCCATATGTGGGCGTGAAATGCTCTGCGGGCGCACAACAAGGTTCATGAGTGAGAGTGCTATGTAAATTTGAGGCCTGATTGGTGATTTGCACAGGGGTGGCAGCTGGTTACAGCCGTTCTGACATAAACGCAAAAAATTAATACCCACATGTGACCCCATTTCAGAAACTTCACCCCTCATGGAATTTAACAAGGGGTGCAGTCATTTACACCCCACAGGTGACTGACAGATTTTTGTAACAGTGGTCCGTGAAAATGAAAAATGTAATTTTTCATTTGCACAGCCCACAGTTACAAAGATCTGTAAAACGCCAGTGGGTTGTAAATGCTTACTGCACCCCTTGTTACATTCCTTGAGGGGTGTAGTTTCCCAAAAAGTGTGCCATGTGGGGTGTTTTTCGTTGTTCTGGCATCATGTGGGGTTCCTAAATGAGACATGCCCCCCAAAAAAACATTTCAGCAAAATTTGCTTTCCAAAAGCCCAATGTCGCTCCTTCCCTTCTGAGCCCTCTAGTGCGCCCACAGAGCCCTTTACATCCACATATGAGGTATTTTATTACTCGAGAGAAATTGGGTTTTACATTTTGAGAGACATTTTCCCCTATTACCTCTTGTGAAAATGAAAAATTTGGGGAAACATCAGCATTTTAGTAAAAAAAATTAAATTTTTCATTTTCACGTCTAACTTCATGCAAAGTAACACCTGTGGGGTGTTAAAGCGTACTCCGGTGAAAAACACATTTTTTTTTAAAATCAACTGGTGCCAGAAAGTTAAACAGATTTGCAAATTACTTCTATTAAAAAATCTTAATTCTTCCTGTACTTATTAGCTGCTGAATACTACAGTGGAAATTCTTTTCCGTTTTAAACACAGAGCTGTCTGCTGACATCATGAGCACAGTGCTCTCTGCTGACATCTCTGTCCATTTTAGGAACTGTCCAGAGTAAAAGGAAATCCCCATAGCAGACATATGCTGTTCTGGACAGTTCCTAAAATGGACAGATATGTCAGCAGAGAGCACTGTGCTCATGATGTCAGCAGACAGCTCTGTGTTTCAAAAAGAGCTAATAAGTACAGGAAGGATAAAAAAAATTAATAGAAGTAATTTACAAATCTGTTTAACTTTCTGGCACCAGTTGATTTAAAAAAAAAAAGTTTTTCACCGGAGTACCCCTTTAAGGCTCACTGTACCCCTTGTTACGCTCCTTGAGGGGTGCAGGTTCCATGTGGGGTGTTTTTTTGCTGTTCTGGCACCATGGGGGCTTCCTAAATGAAACATGCCCCTCAAAAACCATTTCAGCAAAATTTGCTTTCCAAAAGCCCAATGTTGCTTCTTCCATTTTGAGCCCTCTAGTGCACCCACAGATCACTTTACATCCACATATGATATATTTTCTTACTCGAGAGAATTGGGGTTTCAAATTTGGGGGGGGGGGACACATATTTTAACCTATTGCCCCTTGTAAAAAGGAAAAATTTGTGGTAACATCAGAATTTTCATGAAAAAAATAAAATTTTTCATTTTCACGTCCAAATTTATTGAAAATTCATCAAACACCTGTAGGGTGTTATGGCTCACTGTACCACTTGTTACATTCCTTGAGGGGTGTAGTTTTCCAAATAGTATGTCATGTGGGGTGTTTTTTGCTGTTCTGGCACCATAGGGGCTTCCTAAATGCGACATGCCCTGCAAAAACCATTTCAGCAAAATTCGCTCTCCAAAATCCTATTGTTGCTCCTTCCCTCTGAGCCCTCTAGTGCACCCACAGAGCACTTGACATCCACATATGAGGTATTTCCTTACTCGAGAGAAATTGAGTTACACATTTTGTGGGGATTTTTTCCTTTTATTCCTTGTAAAAAAAAAATATGGGTCTACAAGAACATGTTAGTGTAAAAAAGGAAGATTTTGAATTTTCGCTTCCATTTTGCTGCTATTCCTGTGAAACACCTAAAGGGTCAACAAACTTTCTGAATGTCATTTTGAATACGTTTAGGGGTGCAGTTTTCATAATGGGGTCCGTTATGGGGTATTTCTAACATAAAGTCCCTTAAATTCACTTCAAAACTGAACTGGTCCCTGAAAAATGCTGATTTTTTAATTTACTTGAAAAATTGGAAAATTGCTGCTGAACTTTGAAGCCCTCTGATGTCTTCAAAAAGTTAAAACATGTCAACTTTATGATGTCAACATAAAGTAAACATATTGTATCTGTGAATCAATATATAATTTATTTGGTATGTCTATTTTCCTTAAAAGCAGAGAGCTTCAAAGTTTTAAAATTTTTCATAAAATTTGGGAATTTTTCACCAAGAAATGATGAAAGTATCGACAAAAATTTACCACTAACATAAAGTAGAATATGTCACGAAAAAACAATCTCGGAATCAAATTCAGAAGTACAAGCATCCCAGAGTTATTAATGCTTAAAGAGACAGTGGTCAGAATTGCAAAAAATGTTCTGGTCCTTAAGGTCAAAATGGGCTCAGTCCCCAAGGGGTTAAAATTAATCGTTTGATCTTAGGGATTGTGAAGCCCTATTGTTTACTCTTGCTTCCACCACCTCCAGGCTGTGCAATTCAGCCACTATATGGTTTACTGATGCTGCTGGGCCTGGGATATTACCTAAAAATATTTTATGGTAGCACTAGCTACCATAAATCTTCATTTTCAATTTTATAATTCATCTTTTATCTTAGGGATTGCGAAGTCCTATTGTCAACTCATACTGCCGCCAGCTTCAGGCTGTGTCATTGTGCCACCATATGGTCTCCTTATGTTGTTGGCACCTTAAATTAAACTTTTAAAATTTTTATATATCTAAAATCTTCAATTTAAAATTTCAGAAATATCTTTAATCTTCTCTATTGTGAGGCCCTATGGAGCGAATTATCAAAACTTGTGTAGAGGAAGAGCGGTGCAGTTGTCCATGGCAACTAATCAGATCGCTTCTTTCATTTTTCACAGGTCTCTTCAAAAATGAAAGAAGCAATCTGATTGGTTGCCATGGACAACTGCACCGCTCTTCCTCTACACAGGTTTTGATAAATCTCCCCCTATGTCTTTTCAAGCTGTTGCCACCTTCAGACTGGGTCGTTTTGTCACTATATGGTCTCCTCATGCTGCCACCAATTCTAGGCTGTGTCATTCCGCCAGATTATGGTCTCCTCATGCTGCTCCTACCTTTAGGCTCTGTCATTGTGCCGCCATGTGACTCCTTGTTAGATTGGGTTTTGTGGTCATACAGTATTAGTTCAAAGTAAACACCGGGACATTAAACTTGGGAATCTAACATAAATCTTAAATTTAAAATTAAAAAAATTGATGTTATCTTTTCAAGACTGAGACCCTATGGTCGTCTACGTCATATTATCTCTGGAATTATCACAAGAATCCAATGAAACAGCTTGGAGTGATAACAATGAACCATAACTGATTAAATTAAACTTTCATAGTCAGAGGGGTGCTGAGAGGCAGGGGCTGGAACAAGTGGTATCTCGTCTGGCAGAGGACCGCGAGCTCGATGCTCCCCAGAATGGGAACTCAAAAACTTTAAATAAATGAAAATTAAATTAAATAAAAATGACATAAAAATCTGTTTATTCTCTTAAATTTTGATACCATATGGAGCTGCCACATCGACGCTCTGCAGCAGTGATTCTAATAGCAATGCCTGTAATCTGAATGTCATACTGAATAACAGTATTATTTCACTAACACAGTACACTACCTATGCGTATTAGGGCAAAGCAAAGTGCTCTACACCCCTATTGATGCTCTCTGTAGGCCAGAAATAGCCGTTTTTAAAAGCGATTTGCAGCAAATCAATTAGGTCAGAAACTAATTTTTTGGAAAAGTTCACTTATCTCTAGAAGTAATTTACAAATCTGTAAACAAACTTTCTGGAGCCAGTTGAGATGAAATTGTTTTCCACCCGAGTTCCCCTTTAACCAACATACAAAATACATAGCTATGCTACTTTATTGCTCACGCTACTTTTGCATAACAAGACCTTATGCATTGATAAAACTTGAAGTAAGTTAAAATGAAGTAATAAAAAAAAATTCACTGAACATTATCTGGTAAAAATCAGACATTACTTATGAATTATGGTTCAACAAAATCATTTTGAAAAACAAATTTGAACAAATGATGTACCCTGAGCTTAATATTTTGTTGTAGAAATTGTAGTCAATTAGGCAAATTGAGTGGGCACTTGACGAATGCAGCACAGATTGGAACAAATATACACAGTTTTGAGCAAAACAAGTGTTTTAGCGGAAAAGTTTGTGATCACTAAAGCGCACTACACCTTGCACCGACTTTCATAAATTCCCCTCTAAATGTTGCAAACATAAAGGGGAGATTTGTCATTCCCTGAACCAGCACAGAGTTGCGTAATTGCACAAATTGTTTTGCTTTTTTTTTTGAGTGAAGAAGAGGCTTGCATAAAATTTAGAGCATATTTTGCCACTGTTCTGGCACAGGGAATAATACATTTCCCCCAAAATTGTGTTTTTTCACTTGGTAGGGCAAAAGGCAAAATTATGGGTGCGTTCTTTACATTTTATAGCCTACTGATGGGCACTAGAGAGTCTATGGGTCCAACTAGACAGTTCTTTTTGTCTCCCTGATGGAACTTTTAGGGCTAATGTTGCATGGGGAATGTGGAATTGCTGAAGCATTATTTATATCTTGTCCTTTCAGCCAGTCCATAATTACCATAATGCTCATAGTCTAGGACAGGAATATAAAAATACGCTTTATTTATCATATGTCTGTGGTCACCCCCCCCCACCCCCCCAAACACACACACACAGACAATAGCGTTTTTTCTTCTCTGCTCTATACTACATAAGTCACAAGTACGTATTGGTTTTTAATGTAGAACATAATATTGGTGCAATAATGTTTGATTTTAAAACTTGCATATGGTAAAGTATAAACTTACTAAATCTGATTGCACATAGAGTGTAAAAGTATTTTCTGTTCTTATTTAGATTCTTTTTCTGAGACCCTGGGTTGTAGTCATTAGGGGGGTGCTATAAATAGGTGCAATAAATCTGATTTATTCGACATAACTGACATGTTTTGACATGTGCATACAAATAACTTCCCTACACCTTGTTGTCTGTACAGGAATTCTCTTTCTTTCCCAGTGCGTTGCTCATACAAACTACAAATTTTAGCAAGTGCAACAACAAGGAACTATGGGAACAGCAGTTTTGCATTATTATAAAAGAACAATTTACAGAATTAACTATTCCAGTACCTGGTTCAATTGCATGTTTAATGCTCTATTTGCACATATTATAATGGAATTTTATATATATATATATATATATATATATATAAATATTTTTTATTTTTTTTTGGGGGGGGGGGGGGGGGGGAGATTAGGCAAATAGCGGCTAACAGCTCCCGGAGACAGGGACATGGAAGTAAAGTTTCTGTTTTATTTTTCAACAAACAGAAAAATGCTAAATAAATCCAGCTTGTCCAGAGCTAACTATACACAAAACTTTCCTATTTATGTAGGTGGCTTACTACCAGCCACCCAACAAAGTAGACAACAAATATGTTATTCACACAGTTTACAGTGTCCCACCCCCAGCTTGCAGGCTTAGTTACCCCCGGTTTAAAACCCGGAAACTAACTGTCTATAGCACCTGTGCTGATCTGGGCCACACTGAAAACCTGTACTGGCCCAGGAAGGGGATTGAAATATTCCTCTACCAACCTACCTTTCATCCTATTAACATCCAGGTCCAAAAACAGGACTTACCAAAGTACCTAGCAAGCTAAGTCTTTCTAGAGATTTTCCATGTACATATACTCATCCAGAAACCTGGACGCTACATAAGGCAGGAAAAATAGCAATTCCAAACCACTAATCATGTCAATGCTTCACAATATATATATATATATATATATATATATATATATTTGGCGAGGGTGTGATGAGGACAGATGGAATTACCCTACGGGCAGATAGCATTAACCTCTTGTGTTTGTGACGCAAAGGCGTGGTTTATCCTCTACACCACCCAAAGGTATTCTGCTGGATCCTGGGCAAGGCACGGGGGCAAATAATGACTCCAATGCCAAGTTACAGAACAACAGCAGCTTTACTGAGTCAAACAAGTGTAACAGTCTATACAGCTTGGCTAGGCCCAAAGAGGTGACCAGTGACTTCAGAGACCACAGGGCTTACTGGAACTTATAGTGGACTTGGACAATTTGCTGCACGTTCACGCTGACTTGAGACAGATTAACTTGGACTGACTTGACTGAGACAGACTATACCCCGTTTATAGCTTACCAGATTTTGACTTGGACCTTGGGGGTAGTGGACTTGTGGATCCGTGGCTGTGTGGTAGACGTTAGGCCTCCTCTGGACTCCAGACACACACCTAGGACTTGAACTTGCTGCACTCAGTAGAGAAGAGCATAAGAGAGTGAGCTAGCTCCACCCAGGGCTTATGTGGGGGAGACTAGGAGGGGTCCCATAGGTCACCCTGTAGGTCACATGGTCACTGGTACCTTCCCTGGTTACAATCACATGACACATTACTTAAAGGCATTAACACATTATATGTACAATACATTATATAACATAGGCACTGAAAGTTATATGTACAAGACATAAGTAAAGGGGGGCCCAGGGGTCATATGATTTTTCATTTGCACAGGCCACTGTTCCAAAGTTATGTCAAATGCCATGTGTTTTTTTTTCTGTTCTGGCACCATAGGGACTTTAACGAAAAGTCGTCAAACACCTGTGGGGTGTTAAGGCTCGCTGTACCCCTTTTTACGTTCCTTGAGGGGTGTAGATTCCCTAAACAGTATGCCATGTGTTTTTTTTTTTTTTTTTTTTTTTTTTTGCTGTTCTGGCACCATAGGGGCTTCCTAAATGCAACATGCCCCCCAAAAACCATTTCAGCAAAATTTGCTTTCCAAAAGCCCAATGGCAGTCCTTCTCTTCTGAGCATTGTAGTGCACCACCAGAGCACTTGATGTCCACACATGGGGTATTTCCATACTCAGCAGAAATGGGGTTACAAATTTTGGGGGGCATTTTCTCCTATTGCCCCTTGTAAAAATGTAAAATTTTAGGAAAAAACAGCATTTGAGTGAAGACATTTTTTTTTTCTTTTACACATTTAACGAAAAATCGTCAAACACATGTGGGGTGTTAAGGCTCACTGTACCTATTGTTACATTTCTTGAGGGGTGTAGTTTCCAAAATAGTATGCCATGTGGTTTTGTTGTTGTTCTGGCACAATGGGGGCTTCCTAAATGCAACATGCCCCGCAAAAACCATTTCAGCTAAATTCACTCTCCAGTGCACTAGTGCACCCACAGAGTATCGAGGTATGAGGTATTTCCTTACTCGGCGGAAATGGTTTTAAAAATTTTGGGGGGATTTCTCACCTTTTACCCCTTGTAAAAATTCAAAAAATGGCTCTGCAAGAACATGTGAGTATAAAAAAAGGAAAATTTTGAATTGTCTCCTTCACTTTGCTGCTATTCCTGTGAAACACCTAAAGGGTTAACAAACTTTCTGAATTTCATTTTAAATACTTTAAGGGGTGCAGTTCTTATAATGGGGTAATTTATGGGGTATTTTTAACATGATAGCCCCTCAAATCCACTTCAAAACTGAACTGGTCCCTGAAAAATTCCGATTTCAAAATTTTCGTGAAAAATTGGAAAATTGTTGCTGAATTTTGAAGCCCTCTAATGTCTTCCAAAAGTAAAAACATGTCAACTTTATGATGCCAACATAAAGTAGTCATATTGTATATGTGAATCAATATATAATTTATTTGGAATATCCATTTTCCTTACAAGCAGAGAGTTTCAAAGTTAGAAAAATGCTAAATTTTCAACATTTTCATGGAATTTGGGGATTTTTCACCAAGAAAGGATGCAAGTAATGATGAAAATTTACTACTATGTTAAAGTAGAATATGTCTAAAAAAAAACATTCTTGGAATCAGAATAATCAGTAACTTTATTAAAAGGGTACTCCGGTGGAGTAAATTTGTAAATTACTTCTATTAAAAAATCTTTACCCTTCCTGTACTTTATAGCAGCTGTATGCTACAGAGGAAATTCTGTTCTTTTTTAATTTCTTTTTTGTCTTGTCCACAGTGCTCTCTGCTGACACCTGATGTCCGTATCAGGAACTGTCCAGAGCAGGAGAAAATCCCCATAGCAAACCTATGCTGCTCTGGACAGTTCCTGATATGGGCAGAGGTGTCAGTAGAGAGCACTGTGGACAAGACAAAAAATAATTTCCTCGGTAGCATACAGCTGCTAAAAAGTGCAGGAAGGGTAAAGATTTTTTAATAGAAGTAATTTACAAATCTGTTTAACTTTCTGGCACCAGTTGTCTTATAAAGACCTAAAAAAAAAAAAATGTTTTCCACCGGAGTGCATAAAGTGACAGTGGTCAGAATTGCAAAAAAGGGCTCAGTCCTTAAGGTGAAAAAGGGCTCAGCCCTTAAGGGGATAAATAAAATTACATCAAAAGCAATGTGCTATATTCTTGAATACATATTTTCATGTTATACCATAAAGTGCATAAAATATTGCCATTGTGCATACAATAAAATTGCTTGAAAAAACATTGTTCCACGGGTTGTATATAGAATTCAATATTAATCATTCATAATTGCTGATTACATACATATGATTCACAAGATCCATATACATAAACAAAAATAGAGGAGGGTGCTTCTTAACCGCTCTGTTAGCCTGTCATGGCGCTGCTATCCATATGCGGTCATGTGATCCACCTATGTGCAGTCATGTGATCCAGTGAGGCAGCTGAAATCTTGCGATAACGTGTCTCCCACAGCACCACCTTTCCCTGTCCGCATCATATCACTATGATCGCAGGCTCTGGCAGTGAAGCTGTGGTAACTTGATCAGGTGACTCGGCCACAGTCAGCTGATCACCATTGACAACAAACCTACATGTGTCAGCTCGCCTCATTCAAAGGCTATTAGTACTGTGTAAACCCTTTTTCAACTAGTTCTAATATAGTAAAATAACTGTAAACTATAAGAATGATAACAATGGCTGTTGAGATAGAAGGAGACGGTTATGGACCAGCCTACTTGTATACACAAAAAAAAAAAAAAAAAAAAATAAGTAATAGATAATAAATGGCTAATAAATAAAGAATGAACAAAGTTATTATAAACAAAAAATGAAAAATGATATAATAATGAATAGCTAAAAATATAGAAACTTATAAAAAAATCATAAAGTAAATCATTATAATAATAGCTCCTCTAGCCAATAGGGTATGTTAGCCCAACTTATAGTATGCATGGAGAGAGTTCTCCCCCAGTACACTGGGAGACACTAGATCTCTATCCCCATATTAATGGTTGGAGAGGATCTGTGTCATAGGCCAAGCTCCATGAGTCTTTAACCGCCCCGAATCCACCTTCACCAAGAACTCCAGGGGGTGCCCACTTATTTCAGTGGTGCTTGCTCCATAAATAAATGTAACGAGCATGGCTTTTAGGTGTGAGCTTTAAATGATATTAATGTAAATAATAAAAAATAAATCAAATAAAAAAATATATAAAAAATAATTAAAAAATGAAAATATATAAAGTAAACAATAAAAATCTTTTTTGAAAAAGAAGTAATATTAAAATGAAAAAATACTAAAAAAAACTCTAAAAAAGCTAAATAATAATAACAATAATAATAATAATAAAATAACAAATGAAAAACAAAAAAAAGGAGAGAAAAAATGAAAAAAAAATTGAAAAAGAATATATAAAACTATGAAAACAATAAGGCAAAAAGAATAAAAAATTAAAATAAAAACAAGTGTTCAGGTCCATTATGTATACCGTTTCCCATATCCCAACACCAACTCCTTATATAACTACTCCAAAAATTAAACCCAGTAGATGTATACATTTTTTTTTTATTAACGTGACATTGTTTACATAACCCATCAGCAATTTCTATAAAAAAGATGTTTTTTTAAAAAAAAGAAAGCAAAAAACGTCTACAGAGCGGGTGGTGCATCCTTCTCCAGTAAATTCTTCCAATGAAAGATCTATAAAAGAACAACAAAAACACAAAATTGAAGTGTTTCCAAAATTACACACTGTATGTATCAAATATTGCCGAAAAATAAGAGTGAGCAGAGTATCTGAGAGTACTCTAACTCTTAACCTAGTCACCTAAACCATGGTAAACTCGATGTTGAGTCCATGCGGACGTAAGGTTTTCAACTCATGTATCCACCATAACTCTCGCCTCTTAAGTCATGCTAAACAATCACCGCCTCTAGCCGGAATAGTTATCTGATCTATTGCCATTAATTTTATTTCCTTCTCTGTATGTTTGAAATCAACACATACACAGAGTAAATGAAGAAACACTCAGAGATAAACCCGACACTCTTAGTAAATGAGGGCCAGTGTTTTGAGACTGGTAAATCCAGCTTGGCCTTTCTAATGCTATATCTATGATTATTTATTCTTGTCTTTAAACTCCACGTGGTTTGATCCACTAAGAGTTTCTTACAAGGACACATCAAGACATATACAACCCATGTGGAATCACACGTTAGATAGTGTTTCAGATTATATACTTGTTGTGTGTGCGGATGTAAAAAATTAGACCCCTTTATCATTGAAGGGCAGTTTACACATGAGAGGCAAGCAGGGCCGGTTTTAGACTAAGTGTGGCCCTAGGCAAAAATGAAAAATGGGGCCCCCAGATTGCGTGACCAAAGATCACTATGTTGCGCCCCCTGAATTGTGCTGCATCTCGGCTAATGTGAGTAAATGAGACTGTGCTGCAAACCACAAATGGCTGTGACTACAATATGAGAAACGTAATAATTCAATAATGCAGATCAGCTCAGCACGGACAGCTGTGGAGCCACAGCAACTTGTAAGGAAACACGTAGAGAAATCCCGCACAAAACGGCATCATAAAATGTATGGTCACAGGAAACCACAGAGTCACAGAAAGCCATACATTTTATGATGCTGTTTAAAGGGGTTATCCAGGAAAAAACTTTTTTTTTATATCAACTGGCTCCAGAAAGTTAAACAAATTACTTCTATTAAAAAATCTTACTCCTTCCAATAATTATCAGCTGCTGAAGTTGAATTGTTCTTTTCTGTCCAGCAACAGTGCTCTCTGCTGACATCTCTGCTTGTCTCGGGAACTGCACAGAGTAGAAGAGGTTTGCTATGGGGATTTGCTTCTACTCTGGACAGTTCCTGAGACAGGTGTCATCAGAGAGCACTTAGACAGAAAAGAACAACTCAACTTCAGCAGCTCATAAGTACTGAAAGGATTAAGATTGTTTAATAGAAGTAATTTACAAATCTGTTTAACTTTCTGGAGCCAGTTGATATATAAAAAAGTTTTTTTTCCTGGATAACTCCTTCAATAAACCACCTAAAGAGCAAGAACTGATTTGTGCTGAATTTCTGTGTGACCACATTTACTTACATTAGTTGAGATTCAGCACCATTCAAGGAGAACAACATGGTGATCTTTGACTGTGCGAAAAGGTTTTGCCATGTAGCCCTAACCTTATATTGTAACCCTTTTCTTTATACAGTAATAATCACTGCACACAGATAAACAGTGATCTCAATGCTTAGGTTGGCAGTATAGAGTAGATCCCCTACATTAGGTTGGCAGTATAGTCCCCCACATTAGGTTGGCAGTATAGTCCCCCACATTAGGTTGGCAGAATAGTCCCCCACATTAGGTTGGCAGTATAGAGTAGATCCCCTACATTAGGTTGGCAATATAGTCCACCACATTAGGTTGGCAGAATAGTCCCCCACATTAGGTTGGCAGAATAGTTTCCCCACATTAGGTTGGCAGTATAGTCCCCCACATTAGGCTGGCAGTATGTTCCCCCACATTAGGCTGGCAGTATGTTCTCCCACATTAGGCTGGCAGTATGTTCCCCCACATTAGGCTGGCAGTATGTTCCCCCACATTAGGCTGGCAATATGTTCCACCACATTAGGCTGGCAATATGTTCCCCCACATTAGGCTGGCAGTATGTTCCCCCAAAAATTAGGTTGGCAGTATAGTTCCCCACATTAGGCTGGCAGTATGTTCCCCCACATTAGGCTGGCAGTATGTTCCCCCACATTAGGCTGGCAGTATAGTACCCCCACATTAGGCTGGCAGTATGTTCCCCCACATTAGGTTGGTAGTATGTTCCCCCACATTAGGTTGGCAGTATGTTCACCCACATTAGGCTGGCAGTATGTTCCCCCACATTAGGTGCAGTATAGTTTCCCCACATTAGGCTGGCAGTATGTTCCCCCACATTAGGTTGGCAGTATGTTCCCCCACATTAGGCCGTCAGTATGTTCCCCCACATTAGGTGCAGTATAGTTCCCCACATTAGGCTAGCAATATAGTTCCCCCACAGACATACAGCCTACAACCATATACAGTGTATGGCTGGAGACTGTATGTCTATGTATTGCCCTGCTTCAGTGCTCCGACCACCGCTCCTCCTGGGTTATAGGCCATAGCAGTAGGTCCCGGGACCAGAGGAGCAGTTGTCGGAGCACTGAAAATGAGGTGCCGCTGGTAACTTGGGCGCACGCACAGGATGTCAGTGACGTCCCAGTGTGCGCTATCTCCTGGCGGCCCCTGCGCAGGGCTGCAGAAAGTTAATGGGGGCCACCTTGTGTCCCGAAAAGATCTTTCGGGGCAAGTGCCCCTTTGCGGCCCCTCCTGGATCTGCCACTGATACTTACATTACCAATACTGCCAGGGCCATCTTTAATTTTGATTGGACCCTGGGCAAGCAATTTTTTTTATCCTAGCCCCCCGCCCCCCCTCCATTTTTGTAACCCTAGGCAAAAGCTAATTTTGCCATCCCTTCACTTCGCCCTTCACTCCCACCTTACTACTGGGGTGACACACTGTAACAAGCCCCCTTCACATGTAATTAGCATACTAATGGGGTGACACACTGTAATAAACCTCCCCCTCATGTAATTTCCTTACTAATGGGGTGACACACTGTAACAAACCTCCTCCTCATGTAATCTCCTTACTACTGGGGTGACACACTGTAACAAACCCCCTCCTCGTGTAATCTCCTTACTACTGGGGTAACACACTGATAACACACTGTAACAAACCTCCTCCTCATGTAATTTCCTTACTACTGAGGTGACACACTGTAACAAACCTCCTCCTCATGTAATCTCCTTACTACTGGGGTCACACACTGATAACACACTGTAACAAACCTCCTCCTCATGTAATCTCCTTACTAATGGGATCACACAATGATAACACACTGTAACAAACCTCCTCCTCATGTAATCTCCTTACAACTGGGGTCACACACTGATAACATACTGTAACAAACCTCATACACACATCATACATACACATCTAACACACATACACACATCATACATACACATAAATCTATCATGCACACATAATATATATACACACATCATACAAAATCATACACATACATATATACAATACAAATCCCCAACCCAAAGCCTCTCCTTACCCCCAGGAGATAATTACTGGATATAGGGTTTGCTTCTGCGCCAGGGTCACGTCAGCTGGGGTTTCCAGCAGCCCCTGGCTTCCTCAGCCCTGCAGGGCCGCACATATTAGAAGGAAAAATAAAAGTGCTCAGGACAGGGGGAGGAGTGTTAGTGTCTTAGGCCCTGAATACTGCATTTTGCACATTTGTGGTAAAATAGAGGCAAAAAAACGCCACGATTTTACCGTGATCTTGCGCAAAATTGAGTATTGTTAGTAATGCCCTAAAGCTTTTCAGGGGCCCCCTTTTGGATGGGGGCCCTAGGCAATTGCCTAGGATGCCCCCCCCCCCCCTAACGCCGGCCCTGGAGGCAAGGAAAGGAACCAAATCTCCGTGCAGATAAGAATGTCTGTCCTTCCGTCGTCCCTGTTTTGATCTTGGCATGGACTAACCTATCTTTTATGTTCCTACTTCTTCTATAGGACATCAATGGATTAGCCGTGAATTCCTCACTATTCTTCAAGATAGACCAATGTCTATTTAAAATTTTAGAGATGGCATTACTCTGTTGACTCTAAACTGAGGTAAATGGAATTCTGTTTTGAGTCTTTTTCTCTTCCTTAATGAAAATAGATGCTCTATCCACGCCCTCAACTTTCTTTCTGTGGGAGTCAATAAGACGTTTTGGGTATCCTCTAGCTCGGATTTTTTTTCTCCATGTTATCCAAAGTAGTTTTCATAGCTTCGCCTTCATCCACCACCTGCCTTGCTCTGAACATCTGACTAAAAGGTAAGGCATTAATCATCTTCCTTGGAGGATGGCTATGATAATGAAGAAGTGTGTTCTTATCTGTTGGCTTCACATATAACTGAGTGTGTACTTGTGCACCCTCCTTGACCAGAACTTCCAAAAAATTAATTCTGGTAGTTGATTCACTCATATTGAAGCCTATGAAGGTCCATGTCATTAAGAAATTCATGAAAATTCTGCCTGTAGGGAGCCATTCCACAGGAGGAAGATTTCGTCGATAAATCGCCACTATCCCAGACAATGTCTGAAATGGTGGGATCTAAAAACAACATCCTCCTCCAGCACGGCCATGAATAAATTAGCGTACATTGGCGCCACATTCGTCCACATAGCGGTCCCAATTAATTGTAAATAGAATGTGTTTTCAAACAAAAAAAAATTATTGGTAAGGATCATCTCCAGAAGTTGTAACATAAAATTTTGGGCCGCTATGGGTAATTCTGAGGACGACAATGTGCGAGCAACTGCTGCAATACCCTTAGTATGGCTGATAGATGTATATAAACTTATGATATCAAAAGACACCAAGCATGTTTGTTCAGAGATCTCTATGTCTTTGATTTTCAAAAGAAAATCAATTGTGTCCTGGATGTATGAGTGGGTACGGAAAACAAAAGGCCTAAGGATTCTGTCCAAGAAGATAGATTCATTACTCAACAGGGATTCTCGCCCAGAAACTATGGGACTCCCCGGAGGCTGTGTTAAGGATTTATGTATTTTCGGTAAAACGTATATTACCAGTTTCCTGGGATGTTTTACAACCAAAAATTGTCTTAATTGCTCATCAATAATACTGTAAAAAAATGCTCGTTCTACGACATCAACAATTTCAATAGAATTTTTTGTATGCCTTTACATCTAATAACTGTCTCAATATTTCCTGTCTGTAGGCTGATGTGTTCATAACCACAACCCCGCCACCTTTATCTGCAGGTTTGATGGTGAGGTCGTGGTTATTCATCAATGTGTCCAAGGCTATCTTCTCATCCTTAGTTAAATTATGTCTATAGTTCCTTTCTTTGAAGCATTCTACTTTAAGCTGTTCAAAATCTTGTTGCACCAAAAGCATATATGTTTCAAATGGATGAGAAGTCAGCGCTGGATTAAATGTACTTTTATTATACAACCCATAATCTTTCAAATGTAACAGCTTCTGATCCCTAGTACGTGTGTTGCTTTTGATATTTTCCTGTTTATCAAACCAAATTTTCAAATTAATACTCCTATAAAAGTTCTGTAGATCTTCCTCCAAACTAAACCAATCAATTTTAGTTATAGGACAATATGAAAGTCCTTTAGCTAACACAGAAACTTCACAATCAGATAAATTGTAAGAGGAAATATTTACCACTGTATCATGACACTTTATATTTTCTTCTTGAACCCCTGTTGGCGATTATGATTCCGTTGTCTTCGGGTTTTTCCAGCTACGATGTCTTCTCTTGCCGCTCCTGCTTTTCGGTTGGAATATTCAGAATTGGATCTTCTCCTAAAAAATCTTTAGAACCAGATGGAGAAATTATATTATTATTATTAAAGGGGTACTACCATGCTTACAACTTATCCCCTATCTAAAAGATAGGAGATAAGTTGCCTGATCGCTCGGGGTCCCGCCGCTGGGGACCCCGCGATCTCCCACGCAGCACCCGGCTTTTATCAGGCCCCAGAGCGAACATCCGCTCTGGGTCTAATGATGGGGCCGGTGATCGTGACATCACAGCTCCGCCCCCGTGTGACGTCACGCTCCGCCCAATGCAAGTCTATGGCAGGGGCGAGACAGCTGTCACGATACTCCGGCCCCGTGATCAGCAGTCATCAGACCTGGAGCGATGTTCACTCCGGGGCCTGATGAGAGCGGGGTGCTGCGTGCGAGATCGCAGGGGTCCCCAGCGGCAGGACCCCACATGATCAGGCAACTTATCACCTATCCTTTAGATAGGGGATAAGTTGTCAGCACGGTAGTACCCCTTTGACAGCAGGACCCTTGTTCTTTTTGCCCCGCCACGGGGTAACACCCACACGTCTCCGTTATTAGGGAAAGTCTTATTCCAGTCTTACACTCGATTTTTAGCATAATCATTTAGATCTCTAAACCACTTTCTCGTCTTAGAGTCCATAATGTCCAACCTGAATTTCTCCATAAACCTCTTGCTTTTTCCATATAGGTCAAAAAGTTCTCATTAGACAACATACTTTTTAGATTTTGTTCAAGATCATCCAATTTAGTTCTTACCACCAGCAGCTCCTGTTGCAGAAAATCTAAATTAGGTAGTATAATATCAAGAGCATAGCGATCTGAAATTTCCTCAAAACGTCTCTTAAAATCCACATTATCGGTATACACAGAGGGCTGTAAATGGGATATTATGCCTTGTGGTATCCTCTTACATTTATAATACTCTACCAAAGTTGTAAGATGAAATCCAAAACAATGTATCTCCTTGACTCATTTTAAAAATTACATTTGACATCAAAAGAAGAGACATAATATTTGCTGACCTGTCCTATGCTGTCCTAACTATAACAACAGTAAAATAGTAAGTTGGTAATTTTGGTAGTTTTTATAGTATAGCATGGCAAAGAGTGCCCATGTTTCATTTATCCAGTGCAGCTTATTTTATCACATTATTTTCTTCCAAGACAACTCTAGAACATATTGATTGGTGCCATCTCATTTAAAAAGAAAGTTTGAACATTAGAATGTGAAAGAAAAATTTACTCGAATGAACAGACGTGAAAATATCTTGCATTATGAATTTAGGACTCCCTCCTGTTTTTGGAACATCTGGAGATCTTGGCTTTTTCATATTGTCTTTTCCCGCTGACTATAAGTAATTATTGAAATATGCCTAGAGTCAAATCTTATTGTTTACAAGCAGTTTATTCTTACTAGGGAATGCCAATGCATCTTTGTTGGATCTCATCTATAATTTTTCCAGACATTTCTTAAAGAATAGAATACAGAGGAAAGAATACATGGACATTGGGTCTACATTACTTGGCAAAATGTGTGTTCGCTATTTGCTTTTTTAAAATATTGATTTAAAGGGGACTTTCTTCATTAATGGAATACACTCAAGACAGGCCATCTACATCTAATTGGTGGAGTGTGGCATTCGGCAATGCTGCCGATCAGCTGTTTGCCAGAATCGCAACACATACACTTACACAGTAAACAAAGCTGGACGCAGACGGCTCTGTACATTGTGTAGTGTCCGTACTTAGTAACTGCAGCTCAGTTACCGTTTAACTCCTGGATAACCCCTTTAAACTCCATACTACACATACTGTGAAAATTAAAGAAGCACTCTATTAAAATGTTTAAATTTTTTTGCCCTAGGTTAATGTACATGCAGTAAATAGTGTCTCTGAATTACAAACTCCAGTCTGGTTCTTCTCTTCACACACATTACCTGAATTCTGACTATGTGAACTACACAGCAACCTTTATGTGGACCCTAAGCCACTGTGTGATTCAGAGTCAGAGTGCAGGTCCAATGGCCAAAGAAAAAGACTGGAACAAAGCTTGCAATCTGGTAATAAAGCCATAGGTAAGGAATTTAACAGTGTTACTATCTATCTCATATGCATAACTAAACGGAAAGAAAATCTTACTATAATCCCTGTAAAGTTGTTTAAAGGACAATGAAAACCTTACAAAATAGAACTTAAAGGGGTTCTCCACCCCTAGTCCTCTTATCCCTTATCCAAAGGGCAGGGGATAAAAATGCCTGACTGCTGGGGGTCCGACACCCAGCCGGCACCCAGCTGCAAGTGGCCATGGTCGTGACGTCATGACACGCCCCCTCCATTCATGTCTATGGGAGGGGGATGTTGCTCGATCACAGCCTCCTCTTCTTTGAACATGTTAAATCATTGACAACTGGATGCACCCGGTTACATTGTTTCATGGCTGCTGTGCCCATCACAGCCGTCACGCCTCCTCCCATAGACAGGAATAGAGGGGGCGTGATGGCTGTGGTCACCCGGAATCCAGCATGGTGGTGAGTGAGTGCTCTGTACAGCGGATTATTGGGGTGCCGCACCTTTGGATAGGGGATAAGAAGTCTAGGGTTGGAGTACCCCTTTAACCTATCATCAATGGACTTGCAAACATTGATTTTAAAGTGCACTTTAGAAACTTTGTAATTAAATCTATTTTGTTTGTCAAAGTCAATTTCATAATTCATTTGGACCATACGGTAAATTTAAGCAAAAAGTTTATTTCTCTCTTTCTCGAGAGAGATTCAAAATCAGAAAAGCTTAATCTGAAAGTTTCACAGTGGGGTAGATTCTTCTTGTAGCTTTTTAACAGACTTCAGAGTTTTGAAAATATGGCATGTGGTGTATACCAGAGAAAAATATCTGGAAAAGAGACATTAGTTTTTTTTTTCTTGTTAGTCTCCGCTGTGAGAAATTTATGTGTGTGTATCTGTGTGTGTGTGTGTGAACAATTGAGGACATAAGGTTGCTTACACAATTCCTGACATTTAATCCTAGTACACATTTGCTCTTATAGATCAGTTGGGATGACTACTATATTTCAAGAGTGTGAGATATCATAGTAATAGTATAGATTTGCATACACGTGGTAAGTATTTAGTAGCATTGCCTTTATATTGTCAAACTTTGGTTAAATGTTTTGTGTAGCCTCACAATAAATTGCTGTAATTCTGACTCATTCCTCCGGACAGAATTGAGTTATGTTTTTAGGTCTCTTTGCTCACACAATCATTTTCAGTTATGTCCGTACATTTTCTATGAGATTGAGGTCAGAGATACTAGATGGTCTTAACCCCTTAACGACCACGGACATAAATGTACATCCTGGTGCGGAGGTACTTAACGCACCAGGACGTACCTTTACGTCCTGTACATGACCGCAAGCTTTGCAGTGATGTTCGCGTCATGCACTGCAGGTCCCAGCTGCTATCAGCAGCCGGGGACCTGCCGGTAATGGCGGACATCAGCGATTGCGCTGATGTCCACCATTAACCCCTCAGATGCGGTGATCAATACAGATTACGGTATCTGCGGTCGGTAAAATGGATGATCGGATCGCCCGCGTCGCTGCCGCAGAGATCCGATCATCCATAATGGTGAATGGAAGTCCTCTCACCTGCCTCAGTCCATCTCCTGGGGTCTTCTTGTGGTGTCCCAGTACCGCATTCTATACGGTACTTGTTTATTTATGGGTCCCCATAGCCAGAGTCCCTAGGACGTAGGGATTCCTGTTAATCCAGTCTACCCCTAGTCGCCTCTATTCTAGTATATAATTAGTAATTTATGCATAGGTTAATGTAAATAGCATAACATTTGTAAATAAATGGTTAATTACTTGTTTCTATGGCGTCGCAGGGCCTTCGGGTCATGTGATGCGTTCCAAGCCTCACTCTGGATGCGTTCATGGCCTCACTTTGGTATTTCTATCCTCGTTTTGGTATTATTATGTGTATAGGAAGTCAGATGATCACCCAGAAGCCTGTGTGACGGTGAGTGACAGCTGACCTTGGACATATCAAATTAGGCTCCGCCCCTGTCCATATAAGGGGTGCGGCAACCATTTTAGCTCACTTGCTCCTGTGCTCTTGATGAGAGAAGACCTGTCCAGCAGTAATCGCAGTGAGTTAGGCCTGAGCCTTGTGGCAACGGCTGAACAATTATAGTTATAGAGTGTATCAATCCCCGAACACTCTGCGGGACTACCGGAACTAATCTACCCCCTAAATCCGGACGGATCCACGCACCAATTATCTTGATTCTATTAACCTGCAAAAGACGCAAGGTCCACAGCAACTGTCAGTCATTGAAGTCTATACAAGTGTATTACAGAGACTGTTACTGTATTCTGAATGTACCACAAGTTCAAGAGTAAAGTTTACTTCGGTTCAAGCTTAACTCCAGTGGGGACCTTCAGTCATTATCTGCATACGCTTGTCGTTTCTGGGAAGGTCGGCGATAGGCCGAAGCTATACCTCAATAATACCATCCCTCACCCTGGCGTCACGAGTGACAGGGTTAATATTAACCCCTCATATACCATTACCATACCACCACTACCATACACCCCCCAAGGGCTACCACAAAGCCTTTTTGGCGTTGCACGAACAGGATTCGGGTGTGTGCCTACTATTGCCACTAGTGAAAGTGTACTCCCCCCTAAGAATTGAACTTTATTCATGTGTTGCTGTGTACAAGAACGGTGCTTGTGGTGCATCATACAAGGGGGCCAAGAGAAAAGTAAGGGGGAGGCGAAAATCTGCTTGCAACTACAATGTGTAAACTGCGCAACGAATTTATGCTGCTATCCTCTGGTCCAGTCAGAGAGGGTGGACCTCAACTGTTACCAGAAAAACGCGCGAAGAAAGCCTGCACTGTGCCACGCCCCACCCCTGGGCGTGGCCACCAAGTTACTGTGTCGCAGCCAAAAGGGAACTCAGAGATGCCGGAATCATTTCTGGAGGGACCAGAAGTCGGGGCTGCACCGATAGTGTCCTTCCTGCCCAGCGCCATTTTAGAGAAGCCCACTATAAAAGACGCCACACAGAGCAACCTCTCCAGTCTGCAGAGAGAACCGGAGAGTACGGACATAGCGGAGAGCAGCGTTCCACGTGGTCAAGTTGGCAAAATGGCGCTGGAAACACGGAAAGTTGTGGCAGTCGCAGCCCAACTTTTTCAAGAGCTTGCTGACCATCTGCAGCGGTTGTCATTAGATGAAGAGGGGGCCTGCAATCTTCCCCCACTGCCTGATGATGACGACGATTGGCCAGAGACACCTCCAGCGAACAGTGCAGGGACACCTGGAGGTGCGTCACCAGTGAGTTTGTCCCCTCACCACAGGACCTGGGGCTCGTGGGCCGAGATCCCGTCGGAGGAGTCTGCTGTGATTATCCCGCCAGAGGCGGCCTATTCTTCCTCCTCCAGCCCTGAGGTCATTCCTCGATCAAGTTTGCCAAGTGCATGACCGTGCTCACCAAAATTGCCGCAATGGGTGTTCGGAGATGAGCCGGAGCTGATCGAGTACATGCACAGAGTACTTCAACTGTTACCTGGGAAGACACTCCCACCAATCCCAACTGCAGAAAGGGAAAGGGCCCGTCAAGAAGCCGAGCTGGCTGAATTGATGGAAAAGCTAAAGGCCCAATACAAGGAACTCTATGCTCCAAAGCACGTACACTTGCCCTATGAAGAAAGAGTGTGGTATCAAGAAAATACCAAGGAAATGGAGGCATTGTACATCCGTAAATGGGATCACCCCCGAGAAGGGGAGGAGCCATTAGAAAGAAGAAGAGCAACTGTGGCCAAGTTCGACAAGGTCAGAGGTTATGGGACACTTCTTGACTGCCACACTGGGCAGACCATCCTCGTAAACCGGCGAGCAGTGCAAAGACCATATCTCCATAAGAAGTTCAACACCTTGGAGGTGGGTGAAATTGTGGAGTACACCCCCGTCCAGAGCCTTCGTGGAGAATGGGCTGCAGCGGTCACCAGACCAACAGCCCCAACACAGCTTCCTTTCAAATATTTCCCGTCCACAGATTGGGAGTCTGATCCTTTCAACTTGAGGCCGACAAGGTCTGCTCCTAAAGCCACCACCAGCGTACCCAAGGAGGAGGGGCCTAAAGAGTCAAGTTCATCATTTTCTGTGTACAGCAAAGAGTCAAGTGCATCATCCTCTACGTACAGCAAAGAACCAAGTACTTCATCTTCTTCATACCGTCGAGAGTCAAGTTCTACGCAGGGTGAAGAAAACAGGCCAAAATTGTGGCCACCCAAGTTGGTACCTAGACCCTCTCGGAGCAGTGAGAGTTTGTCTAACCCTGGGGTACCCACAGATGTACCAAGGCCCTCTCGGAGCAGTGAGAGTTTGCCAATTCCTAAGGTACCAACGAAAGGGTCATGGGTTGCTCTTAATTTGGAGATGGTGCTCAAGCCCTATTGCCCCACTCTGATCCCGGCTAGTAAGCCTATAAACACCTACTCAAGCTGCCTTCTACAACTCCATTCTCACCAATGTGGTGTGGCAAAGTTATGTCAAGTCTGATCCTGCCCTTGATGTTGGCAGATATAGGGGAACCAAGAGAGGCACTACAAGAGTAAATAAGAAAATCATCTAAAGAGACTCTAAAGTAATGTCTTATTGTTTTTTTCTCTGTCTAACCATTTTGTCTTACAGGAACCAAGTTCAAGAAAAGTGTCTAGCAGGACTGTGCTAGGTTTGTTTCAATTTAAAGTTCAGCAACGCAACCACTAAGCTTGTGCCTGACTATTAAGTCAAGAGACTCCTAGCCTGTAGGAGATTCATCAAGGACTGACGGCTGAGTTGTGGTTAAGGCCGTGTTCATTTTTTCAATTGAACTCGTAGTGTAGGTGGACTGCTGATCCTTACACGCCTGCTTCATGTATATACCACCAACTTCAAAAGAACTCTTATGACAAATGTTGCACTTATCGGGTGAATGCACCTGAAATCTGTTGGAGTGTTGATAAATATACAGTAAATTTGTATATGGTTCCGTACACAGAAAGATGTCCCTGTGTCTGTGTACATAAATAGTAAGTAAGGTTTGTACATAGAAAATATAGTCAAATGTCTATGTACATTAAAATTGCTCAGAGTTGTACATGGAAAATATCGACGTACAGCACGTGTACACTCAACACTAAAAATATGTATACATTTTTGTACATACAAATGTATCAGATTCCCTTTCAAATAGTACTTACACATAGTACCTTTGATAACCCACTTCAATGCTCTGCCGATCACTTTACAGTACCCTAGATTACTCACTTAATGTACTACTTCAAAATTTCTCTAGCACATACACAAAAACAAATAAATATCTCACTTAAGTAACACTTAAAGGGGTACTCTGCCCCTGGCATCTTATCCCCTATCCAAAGGATAGGGGATAAGATGTTAGATTGCCGCGGTCCCGCTGCTGGGGACCCCGGGGATCGCCGCTGCGGCACCCCGCCATCATTACTGCACAGAGCAATACAGGGGCCGGAGCAGCGTGACGTCATGGCTCCGCCCCTCATGACATCACGGCCCGTCCCCTTAATGCAAGTCTATGGCAGGGGGCCTGACGACCGCCACGCCCCCTCCCATAGACTTGTATTGACGGGGGCTTTTTTATGTCGGGGCCATCGTATAAATGGCTATCCGGCAGCGCAGACTGCTTCAGCTGCCGCCAGATAGCCGTTTACGGTGCCCCGTGAGTCCGGTGAGTGTCACTCACCTCTCCTTGTCGCTCCGTACCGTCTTCTTTGAGATCTTCTGCATCGCCATCGCTCTCCTTCGTCGTCATCACGTCGCCGTGCACGCCATCTCGTCATCCAATAGAAGCAGCGTGCGTAGCGACAGGATGACGGCAATGAAGAGCAACGATCCCAGGCAGCAGAGACGGTCCGGAGCGATGGGGCACCCCGGGGGCACGGCGACAGCGATGGGGGGCGACATCCTGGGCAGCGGTGACAGTCCGGAGCGGCGGGGACAGGTGAGTATAACATCCTATACTTTTCATTGCACGAATCCCTCAACATACGATGGTTTCAATTATCGCTCATTTGGAACGAATTACCATCGTATGTTGAGGGACTACTGTACTAACATAAAAGGTACATGGGAGATGGGAATCCTTTTACAGATAACGTATCAGGGCCAAGGATATTCAAGTTATGCCTCTGGCTTCCTTTGTGCTTACAATTTGTTGGAAAATCTAGGTTCCTGCAAAGGTGGCAGGTAAACTTTAACTAATGTAACCTCAAAGGGAATTGTGGTCACAAAAGGTTTTACTGAACCAACAATTACCTTTTTCTCCATGATGGAAATTAATTCTTAGAAATAGCTGTGTTGCTCTTAAGGCCAAGTGAGTAAAGTTTTGACACAGCAGGCTTCTATATAAAGCCATTTCCTTGGAATCTGTTCTGTTGAATAGGAGTGGCTTATTTGCATATATGTATGTTCCTTGACAGATGCTTCAAGATCTTCTTAACTCTTCTTGCAGAAAGATTCAAGGGCATAATCACAAAGGAAAAGAGAAAAGGAAGTTTTAGTATTTCTGAAAAAAAAAAGTTAATGAAAGGATAAAGGAGTTACATAAAAAAATGGGAGGTGGTAAAGCTAGAATATTAAATAGCACATATTATTACAGTGCTGTGTTCTGTATTGTCTAGGAACCCTGTTCTCCATCAGGGTCATGGTTGAATATACCAATGCTGGCTACCTATTCATCTATATATATATATATATATATATATACATATATATATATATGTTTATACCTATACAGCTACACATGGATGTATAGATACATCTATATTTCCAGAAAACATCTTATCAGACTAAAATTCATGTGGATGCAAAGATAGCAGCGCTATCTGGAAAATGCCGGGATAAAGGGGCACAATCCGCATTAATACAGAACAATACAAGGATGGTATTGTACAAGTATTCCTTATTGAGCCAGGTTCAGACGCGTTTCGGGACAGCACATCCCTTTCTCAATGAAAATTGGCTTTAACAGACATCAGTAACATGTTCACTATTTAAAACAAAAAGGCGCATGGATATATCCTAATTGACAGGTCGCCTCATGTGAACGGCGCCTCAGAAGAGGCGCATATTAGTGATGTGTTCACAGAATAATAGGACGTTAAAAAAAGAGACCAATGTTTGTTTGTTTTTAAAAGAAAGAAAAAAAATTGTTGTGTTTGATGTGATATCATATTTAGTTTCTCCACCTTTTATATAGGATCACTGCAGGTATGTGTATTAGTCTTAATCTTCTTACTCCGGGATCCCGACTGCCGATTTGCACGGGCGCCACGGATGTATTGGCGCATGCGCAGTGGAGTTCAGCAGTCCGGGACAATGACAGTTCGTACTGGCATTGCGCTTGCGTTTATGTTAGTACGGTGCTCGGATTTTTTTCTTCACAGGAGGATGCAGGATGGAGGTTTTTCAGGTCTTGATTAGTTTTGTAAGTTCCATAAAGATGTTGCAATAATGTTCTATATTTATCTGTGTACTTGCAACGTGAATGTTCATTGTAGACTGTTAAGGATATTCGAGTCAGGTTGAGTGAATCTATTTTGATGATAGATGCTTCGGTCTATTTCGATGATAATTGTTTTGGTATACTAGGGTATATATAGTTCATGGTACATTGGAATTAGTAGTACCCTAAATGTTTATTTCTAGGAGATTACAGCTCGGGGGATACAATGTCAGGATTTCTTAGATTGATTGTGCCTTCTCTGGACATTGCTGTGACGGTATGTGGGGCACGAAACAATTATTAAACATTTTCCAAACATTCATTTAGTCCTAATGGGTGTGAAGTGTCCATCTTATATATCCAATAGGATTCACATTTAAAGAGCTTGCTGTATGATAATTGTTTCGTGACAGCACACACTGCTGTCTGTCCCTCTCTCTCTCTCTCTCTCTCTGCAATAAAAGGCTGAAGTGACTGGCCGCAAGATGTCTGCTGATTATATAGGGCTGTGACATCACAGGGGTGGCTGGCTGCTGATAGGCTGCATGCTGCATGTGATTAAGGGTCATCCTGCCTACCCGCCTTCCCAGGATTCCTTGGCCCATCTCCTCACATGTGGATGGACCGCACTAAATGGAGTTTAATAAAACAATTCGTAACAAATTCAAATTCGTCAGATTTGATTTGCTCATCCCTAGTCAGGGTCATCAGTTAATAGTCTATAGACTATTAACCCTTTAGGTTAAAATACTGTGATTGCTATTGGTCACAACATTTAACCAGTTAAATAAGGACATCGGAATGATCTTCGATGTCCCTCATTACGGGAGATGTCAGCTGCTGATAGCAGTGAGCATCTACCGGTTATGACACAGACCTAACGTGCAAGCCCTCATTCAATCCATAAAGGGAGGTGAGTCTTATTAACCCCTTAGAAACTCAGCCTATTTTCACCTTAAGGACTCAGCGTTTTTCCGTTTTTGCATTTTCATTTTTTCCTCATGACCTTCTAAAAATCATAACGCTTTCAATTTTGCACATAAAATTCCATATGATGGCTTATTTTTTGCGCCACCAATTCTACTTTGCAGTGACATTAGTCATTTTATCCAAAAATCTACGGCGAAACGGAAAAAGAATTAATTGTGCGACAAAATTGAAGAAAAAATGTCATTTTGTAACTTTTGGGGGCTTCCGTTTCTACGCAATGCATTTTTCGGTAAAAATAACACCTTATCTTTATTCTGTAAGTCCATACAGTTAAAATGATACCCTACTTATATAGGTTGGATATTGTCGTACTTCGGGAAAAAATCATAACTACATGCAGGAAATGTTAAAAATGTTAAAAATTCTCATCTTCTAACCCCTATAACTTTTTTATTTTTCTGCATACAGGCTGGTATGTGGGCTAATTTTTTGCGGCGTGTTCTGAAATATTTATCGGTACCATTTTTGTATTGATCAGACTTTTTAATTGCTTTTTATAACTTTTTTCATAATATAAAAAGTGACCAAAAATACGCTATTTTGGACTTTGGAATTTTTTTGCGCGTACGCCATTGACCGTGCGATTTAATTAACAAAATATTTTTATAGTTCGGACATTTCCGCACGCGGTGATACCACATATGTTTATTTTTAATTTTATTTAGTTATTTATGTTTTTTTATGGGAAAAAGGGGTGATTCAAACTTTTATTAGGGAAGGGGTTGAATGACCTTTATTAACTTTTTTTTCAAATTTTTTTTGCAGTGCTATAGCACCCATAGGGACCTATAACACTGCACACACTGATCTCTTATGCTGATCCCTGCAAAGCCATAGCTTTGAACGGATCAGTGAGATAAGGGCTCGATTGCTCAAGCCTGTAGCTCAGGCTTGGAGCAATCAATCGACGATCGGACGCTGCGGAGACAGGTAAGGAGACCTCCGTCTGCGTCCCAGCTGATCAGAACATCGCGATTTTATCAGGATGTCCCGATAAGCCCGACTGAGCTGCCTGGAAAAATTTACTTTCACTTTCAGACGTGGCGGTCCACTTTGACCGCTGCGTCTGAAGGGTTAATAGCGCGCGGCACAACGATCGGTGCTGCGCGCTGTTAGCCCAGGGTCCCGGCTATGAATAGCGTGACCCTGGCGTGACCCCGTTTTAAACACCGGACCAGGCTCAGGGCGTACAGGTAGGCCCTGAGTCCTTAAGGATCGGGGGATGCAGGGCGTATGCATACGCCCTGCATCCCCAAGAGGTTAAAACAAAAGTATTGCTAATAAAAAGTACAGATCATTGCGCAAAATAATTTTGATTCATACAAGTCCATACACGGAAAAATAAAAGTGTTATATGGAAGAGGACAATTTTAAGAAAGTTATAATTTTTAAAAGTAGTAAAATAAAACATAAACCTATATAAATTGGGTTACATTGTAATAGTACAGACCTACAGAATAGGTACTAGGTATTTTTTTGTGAAAAAATTAGTGATGCTATTACAAATTTACAATTGGTCCCACAAACATCAAAGCCTCATATGGGTCTATAGGTAAAAATTTAAAGGGAAGATTAAGGGAATACTGTGTTACACACTACCCTATGTGTCAAATAATAATTAATAAACAGCAATAATATACAGTCCTACTAAAAAGGAGAAAGATAGCTAGTAGAAAGTGTCAAATATGGTCTAAAATTGTTTATCAATTCATAATTGCGCTACGGTGTCCTCTGCATGGCCCTTTCATTGGACATAACATAACAGTTTAAATCAGAGCAATAAAAAATAGCATTAATATAAAATCACTAGCTTTTGCCCGCGGCTTCACTCGCGCTAAATTTGTGGTAACATAGATCTACTTTTTACGATCCTATAGTAATGAGGCTGCTCTGGGTAAAGTCTACGGGCATCCAAACAACCCAAATTCTTTAAACTTTGATCACCACGTCTAAAGAGTTAATGCCGGACATCTGCCGCAATGGCGATGTCCGGCACTAGCCATGGGTCCTGGGCTCGCTTCATAACCCTCCCGTGCCGCCGCGCTGGGTACATCCGGCGTTCTGCGGCAAGGGGTTAATTCATACAAACTTTCAACCCCAGTTTCCCCCCTTCAGGGGTGGAACTTTAGAAAATGTTAAAACACATGTTTCTTTATCTCTCATTGTTAGCCTAAAAACAAAGTTTTATGTTTCTAGCTTCAAAAATGATGGACTTCCATACAAACTTTCAACCCCTTTTTCACCCCCTTAAGGGTTGAATTTCGAAAAATCCTTATTCCTCGTCTACGTCTTAAAAACAACAGGCCTTCTCTTTTTGTATATAGATGAGCTTGAATATATGGCAAACAACTAGTTCATGTTCCTGAAAAGGCGGGTCAGATGGTGACTTAGCTGGTAGTTGCTTATAGCAATGTCTCTTTGGTAGATTGCGCTGTAGATACACACTATCATATCTAACTGTGGTATCATTGCACTGTAGTCAATATGCAGCACTGCAAGTACGTTTGTTTTGGCCCACACTGTGGTGTGATTGTGCTGTAATACAATATGTAGATAATAAGTAGCAGAGTTTACTAGAGTTATTGTGACCGTGAGTCTGATGGTCCGTCACTGATGTTAATGGCCCGGGCAGCGTCAAGCCGTAAGTCTAATGCTGAGGACAGCTGGTGTATCGCAGGGTAAGTGCGCTCTGCAGCGCTGTAGTGCCCCTATTTATAGTCCACTCTACCCTGACGGCACAGGGCTGGTTTGGATGTATAGTACAAGGGGGACGGGATTGGTACCAGGTACCTCTTACCCACGTTGACAGTGAAGGATGCTGCTTCTCCCAATCTGAAGGATCGATGTCCCAGACGAGTCTCACATAGTTTCTCAGCAAAGTGAATGAGGTTCCGGGGAGTGCACGCTCCACTGGTAAGATGGAGTTCTCCAAAGTTTACTGTATTCCAGTAAAGGTGAATGGTAATTCAAGTGTGGTAACCTTGGGGGATAAAGCCTTGTGGGGTGTAGGGTAGTTAGGGTGTTGCTGTTCAGAATAATAAAGGGCACTGTTAACCCTTGTCACTCATGACGCTAGGGTGTGGGTTAAATATTGTAATCTTGATAGGCCTATTGCCACCCTTCCCAAGAGCAAAAGGTGAATGTAGAATAAAGGATTGTCCATAACCACTGTTCCTTGTGGGGTGTAGGGTAGTTAGGGTGTTGCTGTTCAGAATAATAAAGGGCACTGTTAACCCTTGTCACTCATGACGCTAGGGTGTGGGTTAAATATTGTAATCTTGATAGGCCTATTGCCACCCTTCCCAAGAGCAAAAGGTGAATGTAGAATAAAGGATTGTCCATAACCACTGTTAACTGAAAACTTGCAGGAACGTTTACTGAAGAATTTCTGTACATGCAGCAATAGTAACAGTCCAGATAACAGAGTCTCTATAGATATAGCTGAGCAGCGATTGACAGTTGGTTGGGATCAGATAAGCTCAATTTAGCTTCTTTGAGATTTTGTAGCATAGATTGGCTGGATTTAAGGGTGCGTTTAGGTCCAGTGATCTTGCGGTGAGTAGCGGGGAATTGCTTAGTATATCCGCTATGTTAGAGGCCGAGGCCTCAAGGCTTTGGCCTAGTAAATTGTCTTGTAAGCTGCGGACCTCTTCCCGAACCAAGAGAGCGATCAAGATGACGCAGCTCCCTTATATGGGCAGGGGCTGGCCGTTTTGGATTGGTCCATAACAACTGTCACTCACCGTTTCATTGCATTGTGGGTGAACACGTCATGAGAACCACCAAAGGTCCTTTAGCAAAACCATAGAGTTCTAAACCTAATCACATGACCCGCAGGTCCTGCTACGCTGAACAGGTAGGCATTTGAATTTATACATATTTATACTTATATCTATATGAATTTCTATACAAATATAAACTAACTAAGGAGTGACAAGGGGATAACTATAGAAGAGGGACCCCGACGTTTTTCTGACTATGGGGACCTCTACAAAGGTACAGTATGAAATACGGTACCGGGACACCACACAAGCTTGCTATATTGGGGTGTTTGCAATGATAGGGTGTCTGGCTAGAGGCGTTTCGGGGAGCCAGGTCCCCCTTTTCAGTAGCTGATGGCGGCAGTAGTGTTAGAGCATTTTGGAGGAAAAAATTAAAACTCACTGAACCATTAAGGGGTTAAGAATATCTCTATGCTTCACTCAGCTTTCCTTCAACCCTGCCCCAGCCTCTAAAAAACATCCTCACAGCATGATGCTGCCACCGCTAGGCTTCACTATAGCTATTTGCTGAGGGAAAACCCAAACTTATAGACAGAAAGCACCAAGTAAGTATCTTTAGGCTTATGGCAAGTTAGTTAGGTCCTGGCCTTTTAGTTAAACATTAGATTGTGGGATAACCCCTTTTACACTCAATCTACCTTGGATCACCAGGAAAATGACACCCTTAAAGGATTATCTAAAGAGTAAAACTTATTACCTATCCATTCAAGAATGACATTATTTGACAACCACTCCTTTAAATCTCCATGGCCCAGATTTATCAAACTGTGTGAGAGAAAAACTGGAGTGATTTTCCCACAGCAACCAATCACAGCTCAGCTTTCCTATCTTAAAGAGGTACTCCACTGAAAAACATTTTTCTTCAAATCAACTCGTGCAACAAAGTTCAACAGATTTGTAAATTACTTCTATTTAAAAATCTTAATCCTTCCAGTACTTATTAGCTGCTGAATACTACAGAGTGGTCTCCACTGGTGCCAGAACGTTAAACAAATTTGTAAATGACTTCTATTAAAAAATCTTAATCCTTCCATTACAAAGGAAGTTCTTTTCTTTTTGAATTTCTTTTCTGTCTGACCACAGTGCTCTCTGCTGACACCTCAGTCCATGTCAGGAACTGTCAAAAGCAGGATAGGTTTGCTTTGGGGATTTGCTCCTACTCTGGACAGTTCCTAAAATGAACAGAGGTGTCAGCAGAGAGCACTGTGGTCAGGCAGAAAAGAAATTCAAAAAGAAAAGAACTTCCTTTGTAATGGAAGGATTAAGATTTTTTAATAGAAGTCATTTACAAATTTGTTTAACGTTCTGGCACCAGTGGATACATTTTTTTTTTCAGTGGAGTACCACTTTACCGAGTTATGGTAAAGTGAAAGCTGAACTGTGATTGGTTGTTATGGGAAAATCACTCCAGTTTTTCTCTCACACAGTTTGATAAATCTGGGCCTAGGATATTTTGGATAGTAACCTAGTACAGTACTTATTTAGAAGTCTCAAAAGAGTGGAGGCCACTCCATGCACAGGGGAACAAGCGACCCTTAGGCTAAGTTTCCACTTGTTTTTTTATCTGGCAGTTTTTGGAGATCTGCCACTGCAGTTTTTCTGCCAAAGTCAGAAGTGGATCCATAAGGGAGGAGAAGTATAAGTTCTTCCTTTATATGTCCTATTCCTTCTGAAAACACTTCTGGCTTTGGCTCAAAAACTGCAGTGACAGATATCCAAAAACTGCCAGAAAAAAAACCAAGTGGAAACTTAGCCTAAGGGGTACTCCGCTGGAAAACATTTTTTTTTTTTTTTTTTAATCAACTGGTGCAAAATCAACTGGTGCCAGAAATTTAAACATGTTTGTAAATTACTTCTATGAAAAAATCTTAATTCTTCCATTACTTATTAGCTGCTATATGCTCCACAGGAAGTTCTTTTCTTTTTGAATTTCCTATTTTTCTGACCACAGTGCTCTCTGCTGACAGGAACTGTCCAGAGCAGGATAGGTTTGCTATGGGGGATTTTCTCCTACTCTGGACAGCTTCTAAAATGGATAGAGGTGTCAGCAGAGACAAAGAAAATTCAAAAAGAAAATAACTTCCTGTGGATCATGCAGCAGCTGATTAGTGCTGGAAGGATTAAGATTTTTTAATAGAAGTAATTTACAAATATGTTTAACTTTCTGGCACCAGTTACCCCTTTTAATACTACACAGAGCTGATTTGAGACTTTTGCTAATATTTCGTTTTAGAGATGTAATTTTCCTCCACATTGAGCAATTCCAAAGACATTCAACTATTTCAACTATTCAAAATAACATACTTTTGTTTGAGGTAGGTTTCATAAAAGCAGGTAGGGTTCATCTGTGATCTGTATATTTTTATTATAGTTTCTAGACTAGGTGCACATCCTCTGAAAGCGTTGATTCCGTAATTTTTGCCAGGGGT